>NC_079164.1:5365855-5470855 GCF_947568905.1 Ostrea edulis
TTGCCATAGTATACAAAGTAGTGGAATGTTAATTTTGTCATTTAAAGCATCTTAATTTTGTACAGTCACAAATTGTATAAAATGTAACTTCTAATTGACACATTTTACCTAAAGTATACTTGAAATGTGATATTTATAATAAACTTGGTTCGATATCCATGTAAAACTTATACGGTACCAATTTTGATGCACCAGATGCGCATTTCGACAAATAATGTCTCTTCAGTGATGCTCAACCGAAATGTTTGAAATCCGAAATAACTATGAAGTTTTAGAGCTATTATAGCCAAAAACAGCGTGCCAAAGAAAGTGCAGTCAAATTCGTCTAAGGAGCTATGCATGAGGGAGATAATCTTTAATTTTGAAATGAATTTCTAAATTCTATAACAGCAATTAAATATACATCCGTATTTTCAAGCTAGTAACGAAGTACTTAGTTACTGGGCTGTAGAGACCCTCGGGGACTAACAGTCCACCAGCAGAGGCCTCGACCCAGGGGTCATAATGTAAAACTTATACGGTACAATGTTGCTGCACCAGATGCGCATTTCGACAAATTATGTCTCTTCAGTGATGCTCAACCGAAATGTTTGAAATCCATCTATTTTGAAAACGTCATAAACATCTTTGTTTTTGTTTTAAAGGGACTGATTCACGATTTCCCCCAAAATTTTGTTTTTCACTTTTAATGATCAAAATCTATTGTCTAATGTGTTTAAAAGATTTCACATAAAAATTAAGGTTATACATCATCATATAAGCTCATTTTAGAGAGTTTATTATTTGTTTTGTAAACAAAGATTGCGGTATGTTATTGTTTACGAAATTTCAAAAGAAATCGATATCGATCTAAGTTTATTATATCTTTTACATTTATAGCATTCTTTAGGTACAATGTATTATCTAAGAGTTAAAATTTGGGACTATGCCAAATTAAGATGCTTTATATTATAAAATTAAAATTTTATTGGATTGTTTGTATGCATGAAAAGACTCGAGTCTTTGTTTACATAACACAAATTTAAGGCTAAAATATTACTTTTATTCTTGCGTTCAGAAGTTCCAATTTTTTTTACTCTCAACATTTAATCAGTTATATTTTTGATATTTAACATCAAAAATGAAAAATATTTTTTTCAAAAATCGTGAACCAGTCCCTTTAATTGCATCCTTCTAGAATTATAGGTTCAATCTTATATTCGATTGTTTATTCTTGCAATTTTCCTTTCTTTAGAAAATATACAAAATGTTCGTGAAAATTAAAGGAAATCTATCGCATAATAGTCCTATTGCACGCTCCGACGTCATGTCGTGTCAAAGGTCAATCGGGGATAGATTGAACATCCGGGCCTTCGCTCTGCAGTAAACATCAGTCAAACGAAAAAAAAAACTTGTTTGTAAAAACACGTCAATTTTAATCAAATTGGGTGCATACAAAGTTTAAACGATCAGAATTGGTAAGGTCTAAGTATACGGATAGCGATCGGAACAGAATTTGATTAAGTTACATTCAATATTATTTTATATCTTTCTTAATTGTGTGCCACCCTCACCAACATTGTCGTGATATCTTATTGCTCATCACACCGGGTCGTGTTTCACCGTAAATTTATATATACATGTATATATGTATAGATATCTTTTTAAATTCTGAATAGGACACTGTGTATCTTTAATTAAATTGGTAACCGTATTTCAGCATTGTTGTTCGCTAGACTTTTTTCTGTGGAGAAGGGGGGGGGGGTAAACCAACAAGGCCAGGAGTCCAGCTATGTGTTATATACTTTGGAGTGGTGACAAAAGTGAGGGTTTGTGTTTATTTTTTCCAATTTATATTTAATTGATATCCAACTTTTTTCCAAAATTTAATCTGGTGTCACTTTTGGTTCAATTTTGAGGAAATTTACAAATGGATGCAGAATTTTTTACATTTAGGCCTAATTTTTCACCTATCCATTTCAGAAAAGAGTTTATATTGATTTAGCATGAAACATTTCGGCTCAGCTTACTAAGGATATATAGTAGTGACGAGTTCTGAAATGTTATACTTGTGTTTTAAATGTCATTTCTTAGGATGGATGGTCTGAAAATTATTTCAATATTCTGACAGGAAAGTGTAAGGAATTCTGCAAGTCAATAAAAATTTCCTCAATTCAATAGTAGTCAGGAAATGACATCAAGAACAGTTTTTGAAAAAAGTTGGATTTCAATAAAATAATGAGTATATTGTGAAAAAAAAAATACTCATTTTGTCACCACTCTGTACTGTAGGCTACAGTATAGCTCTCTGATAAAAAGAAAAATGGAATGGGGGACCCTTTTATTATCAGAGAGTTCTTTACGGTAAGAATTTCAGATAGTCATCACTGATTCTTATCATTTGCTTGCAAAATAAATTGTTAGAACTCATGATAGTAAGAAATGCATACATTTTGACAGTTCTTACCTTTTCCATTCCTTTAATTTTTTATTGTTTGGTTTTGTGTGCAAGTTTGCAATTTTTATCAACACATTTAGAAGTAAATTCTTTCACAAATATGCCCGAGAGACACTGTGTCAGTGGATGTAATAATGGTGAAAATAAATTGAAAAAGAATGCTGGGGTTGAAGGACCAGTGACAAAAATATACCCTACATTCTGCATTTATGGATCTTTTAGAACCATTTGACTGCATAATGTCAGACAAAGGTTTTAGTACATTATTCCAAGATTTCACACTTCATGCCACCATGTTGACCCCTCCTGGCAGGTATGGGGGTAAGTTACATCAGTTATAAAATATGGTGGTCAAGGAGACATTCCTTTGATTTTCGTCCCCCCCCCACCCCCACTTACCAAAAATTAACAAAGGATCAGGCAATATACAACTTCACAAACTCTTAAGAAAAATTGTAGGAATCTAACTTCGATTTCTCTATTTCTACAGCTGTAGGCATATGCAGTTTACTTGCGGCAAAAGTGAGAGCTATAAGTTCTTATCGACAGTCCTCTGCTGCTCAGAAATGAACGCAACGAGAGCAATCATCCAGATTACAAGTCTGATCGCCAGAATCCATTTTGTTTAAAGATATATTATATACCAAAATTAATAAAAATGCCAATTAAAAAGATCCGCGGTGTACGACTTCAAGAATAACGCAGGCATCCATTGTTGTTTATGTTAACACGGCTATCCCCGATTGACCTTTGACATGCATAAATAATTAGCTATAACAACATGGCGATCTCGTATGTGCAATAGGACTATGCACTGGGTAAATAATTTAACAAAAACAGAGTTATTGTGCTTGGATTCAATATTTTAAAACATATAATTGATTATTCATATACATGTATAATTTAGACTTTTCAAATATTTTATGGTGAACAAGATTTTTTCAATAACTATTGAAAAAGACTCCAACAAAATTTATGATCCAGTCATGCATAATTCTTGTTAAATCATTGACTTTGCGAAATCTTGTGACGTCACAGGAGGGTGGAACTACGTTAAAAACAAGAATAAGCTCTCTATAATGAGCTTTCGTCATGATATATAACCTTGATTTGTTCTGGAACCTCTTAAACATATTAGACTGTTGATATTGATAATTTAAATTACCTTTAATGTCGACGACTTATTCGACAGTCTCGTTTAAGGTCAAAATTCCCAAATATTTCGGTCATGAGAACGGTCTAATTTACCAATGCAACCTGTCATTGGGGAAATGCTGTCTGACGTGTTTCATCCCGATTGAGGCATTTCATTTTGACTATGTATTGCTCCGTGTAACCGATCGAGTGTGGAACTGACGATAGGTGTGACTGGTCGACAGGGGATGCTTACTTCTCCTAGGCACCTGATCCCACATCTGGTGTATCCAGGGGTCCCAGTTTGCATAAACTCTTTATTGTGTATTGCTTGTGGAAGTTATGATATTGATCACTGTTCGTTATCTTCGCCTTTGTTGAGAAAGTAGAAATGTGTTCCAATATCATAAATGAGAGAGAGAGAGAGAGAGAGAGAGAGAGAGAGAGAGAGAGAGAGAGAGAGAGAGAGAGAGAGAGAGAGATAGAGATCATTATCTAATTTGGGCTGGATCATGTTTTATATGTTGCCTATTTAAACATCTTGATTGCTATAACTGGAATTTATTTGTTGCCTATTTAAACAAGTTGATATGTTGTAGGAAACGGGACAAAATATACTACATGTGTCATTTGATGGAAAACATGTTGCATGCTGATTAATATTTCATATATTTTGCAGCACGTGCTTGTTATCTAGTCAATGGAGCGAACAAGTGAAGAGGTTTCCCTGAATTAATGAATGCCCCATACCCTGAATATTCCAGTGAAACATTATACTAGTATTATCCTATTGTTTTCTATATATGATACTAATATTCTTTTTTATTAGCCAACCTCCAAATATTTGCATATTGATATGACAAACCATGACCCTTCTGTTGTTGGGATAGTGATTTCTAAAGTTGTGTCCCTATCACTTCTTATGTAAAAATTTGACCCCCTAATGTGGCAGCACCAACTTATCCCCACGAACCATGATGTGAATAAACTAGAATCTGCACTACCTAGGGATACTTGAATAACAATATGACTATTAGTAATCACGACACTACTATTATTAGCACGGATGTGCTTCCTACATATTCTCATGTAAAACGTTGATTTCCTATGGTGGTCTCATCCACCTTCCGGTGACCACAATTTGAACCAACCTGAATCTGCATTTTCTGGGGATGCTTGCATATCAATATGACTAATCATGCGGCTGTTGTTCTTGAAAAGAACATTTCTAAATAGTTTCCTATATACTAGTACGTAAAACTCATATTCCCAATTGTAGCCCTATTCTTCACCCGGGCCACGATTTGAACAAACTTAAATTTACTTCTTTCAGGTTAGCTGCAGAACTGTAGCTCTCTGAAAAAATATTTTGACATAACAGAGAGCTACAGATCCACCCCTTATAAAAACCTTCGATTTACGGCGCACAAAAAGCTGTCAAAACATTTTTTCAGAGAGCTACAGTTCTGTAGGTAATTTCAGAAAGCAGTGGTTCTGAAGAAAATCATTTAACCTAAGTAATCTATCAATTAATTTGTATCTAGCAATTGAATATTTCTTACAATTAAAGTAAAAGTGATTGCAATTGGCCCAGCGGTTCTTGAGAAGAAGTCGAAAATGTCTAATTTTACGGTCGCACCGACACTGGACAAAATGAGATAAGAAAAGCTCACTTCGGCTCAGGTGAGCTAAAAATAATCATATTTGGTAGGAGGCGTCCTCCTCGCCGGTGCTAGATCCGTGCCAAATGAAATAAAAGCAAGATACTGGTTTTTATTTCTGTCCTTTATTGATTTAGGGAAATTGTCTAAACTTAAATACTATATATTAGTTATTCGTAAAGCTACACGCCCAGTACAAGCTGGTTGATTAAATGTGATGACGGCCCTTGTTTCCCCCACATCTTTGCTGTCCCAGTCACAATCATGGTCTTGTCTTGCTGAGTCTTGATTTCTGTCATTAGGTGAAAGATAAAGATAACGAACAGTGATCAATCACATAACTCTTATAAAGGTGAAAATAACGAACAGTGATCAATCTCATAACTCCTATAAAGGTGAAGATAACGAACAGTGATCAATCTCATAACTCCTATAAAGGTGAAGATAACGAACAGTTATCAATCTCATAACTCTTATAAAGGTGAAGATAACGAACAGTGATCCATCTCATAACTCCTATGAGGGTGAAGATAACGAACAGTGTTCAATCTCATAACTCTTATAAAGTTGAAGATAACGAACAGTGATCCATCTCATCACTCCTATAAAGGTGAAGATAACGAACAGTGATCAATCTCATCACTCTTATAAAGGTGAAAATAACGAACAGTGATTAATCCCATAAGTTTTGTAAAGGTCAAGATAACGAACAGTGATCAATCTCATCACTCCTATAAAGGCGAAGATAACGAACAGTGATCAATTTCATAACTCTTATAAAAGTGAAGATAACGAACAATGATCAATCTCATAACTCCTATTAAAAATGAAGATAACGAACAGTGATCAATCTCATAACTCCTATAAGCAATACCAAATAGAGAGTTTGGGCAAACACCGACCCCTGGATATACCAGAGGTGGGATCAGGTGCCTAGGAGAAGTAAGCATACATGTACCCTGTCGAACGGTCACACCCGCCGTGAGCCCTATATCTTGTTCAGGTAATCGGAGTTATCTGTAGTCAAAATCAGTGTTCAAACAATTGGCATGAAATACGTCAGACAGCATTTGACCCAACAGATGCATTTGACAATGAAATATATGGTCGTGTTGTTGACGCCATTAAGTCTATTGCGGACATGGTGGTGTTGTTGACGCCATTACGTTATTGCGGACATAGTGGTGTTGTTGACGCCGTTAGGTTATTGTGTACATGGTGGTGTTGTTGACGCCGTTAGGTTTATTGTGTACATGGTGGTGTTGTTGACGCCGTTAGGTCTATTGCGTACATGGTCGTTTCCATTTCTATAGATACCACATTAGACATTCCAGATGTAAAGGATGGACCAGGAAATCGACACATTTCTTAATATCAGCATTCAAAATTTGGATAATCATCTTTTCATAGCAAGACTGATGTTGCCAAAAAAAGCAGTGTTACCGTCAATATTTACTACAGATATGTTGCTTTCTGGGAAATTATGGGTGTTGTTAAAATGCGGAACGGAAAATGTAATGTTAGTGGCAATTTTATATTTTATAAAATCAAAAGGAAAGAAAGGAAGCAGAAATTACAAAGAGAATGGGAAGACATACTAAAAACCACCGCTTCAAATACTTCATACTGATGCATAATATATTTTAAATTCATTATAACTTATGAAAATATTAAAGTCCAATGGTTATATGTTCATTAATTATTTTTGTGCTGGATTACTTTAAAGCAGATGAATTGGGTTTTAAAGTAATTAGATTTTCCTTGATTACAATGCTTGAAAATATTTGTATGTGAAAGGAAACAGTGAGATCGTACAAAGGGTAAATATAATGGGAAGTCATGACTATAGTTGTCGCTCGTTGTGTCTATTACATGCATGCGTCTATCAATACAAAAATTGTGGAAATTCGAAATTTTATGGGAAACGGTGTGGACCGAAAACTCTTGGTTAGCGAAAAGGAAGGGGTCCCTATTAACTTAAAGAAAAGATGCAATCATTTAAGAGAGTCAACAAGTTGCATGGGAACAGGGATGAAGGAGTCGATCAGATTACTTGGTTCAGTGACCCGTGACGTTAATTTTCTACAGGGGTGGGGGATACCACTAGGATTTTCTAAATTTGGAAACTTCCTTTCCTGTTTCGAATTTAATTTGGTACAAGAAATTGTATTTTTTAAACAGATGAAAATTATCATAGTTACGAATTTCAAAAATCTATTAATGAAAAGCATATTTGTATTGGCAAGTTCAAAGTTTTATATTTTCTCATTCACTGTTAACACCACATAGAGAACATATGAAACAAGCATTACAAAACGAATCATGGATACCCAATAACGTTTTACTTTTCTATATCAGGTTCCATGGATTCAATAAAGGAAGTTAACTCCTAAGATTTTTGCACAACTGCACAGGATGCTATAACTTTGTATTTACTAATACTGATACCACTGGTCAAAACATTTTATGCATCTATTACTTATAAAATTTAGAAATTCATTTCAAAATTAAGGATTATCTCCCTCATGCATAGCTCTTATCCTTGGACGAATTTGGCTCCACTTGTTTGGCACGCTGTTTTTGGCTATATTTAGCTCTAAAACTTCATAGTTATTTCGGATTTCAAACATTTCGAATGGGCATCACCGAAGAGACATTATTTGTCGAAATGCGCATCTGGTGCATCAAAATTGATACCGTATAAGTTTTACATTAATCCTATGCAGTTGGATTTTTGGTGTAATTTCATATTTTGAAAGAGTTTGGCAGGTATTGCATTTTGAGGCGGAAGGATAGTTATTGAAAAAGCTCTAAATCGGCAAGATTTTATAGTTCCGGTTTTATCCAATATATCCTGCAACTTCTATACGCATATACTTGTATTTCAGTTTTACAATTCATGATGCATGTATTAAGACTTGGAACTAATTCAAATATTGTAGTTCATTGATTTGATTGGCATATTTTTCCAAACAGAACACCGATTCTTCAAAACGTTTAAATTGATTTACCCCAAATTTTATATGAGAAATTAGTATTTTGGACAGTAATTCAAACCTTTGATCTTTAAACTTTTAAAACCAGTCTTTGTAATTTATGTGGAATGTTATAAATTGACAATACTCCTATTGAAAGGTGAACATAACGAATAGTGACCAATCTCATAACCCCTATAAGCAAAACAAAATTGAGAGTTGGGCAAACAGGGAATCCTGGATATACCAGAGATGGGATCAGGAGTCTAGGAGTAGTAGGCACACCTTGTAGACCGGTCACATCCGCCGTGAGTCTTATATCTTGATAATGTAAATGGGGTTATCTGTAGTCAAAAGTTTTGCTCTTATAAACTCAAACTCTCTATCATGAATTTTGCCGTATATCAAGTGCAAAAAGGTCATGTATTTAATTATTTCCAAACTACTAGTATCAAACTTATATCTGAATTGTTGGAAAGCATGGTTATGTATCTATTTTATGAAATGATTTATTTGTGTTGTTTATGCTGTGTTAATATCACCAAACAAATTAAGTTTAAACAAATACTTTCAGTGCAAAAAGATCAAGTTTAAAACGCTGTAGCTCATTAACAAATATAATGACCTCAGTTTTTCTTTTTCATTTCTTATTTTTCCTTCAATGCAGAAATCCAAAATACACTTCCCAAGAAATTGAAAATGCTAGAAAACTAAGGTGTGATCCTCTTTAAGAAATAAAATTTCATTTTTTGTAAATCCAGGAGGGTATGAAGTGTGACGTTGTATGTAAATCCAGGAGGGTATGAAGTGTGACGTTTTATGTAAATCCAGGAGGGTATGAAGTGTGACGTTTTATGTAAATCCAGGAGGTTATGAAGTGAGACTTTTTATGTAAATCCAGGAGGTTATGAAGTGAGACGTTTTATGTAAATCCAGGAGGGTATGAAGTGTGACGTTTTATGTAAATCCAGGAGGTTATGAAGTGAGACTTTTTATGTAAATCCAGGAGGGTATGAAGTGAGACGTTTTATGTAAATCCAGGAGGTTATGAATTGAGACGTTTTATGTAAATCCAGGAGGGTATAAAGTGAGGCATTTTATGTAAATCCAGAAGGGTATGAAGTGATACGTTTTATGTAAATCCAGAAGGTTATGAAGTGTGACTTTTTATGTAAATCCAGGAGGGTATGAAGTGAGACATTTTATGTAAATCCAGGAGGGTATGAAGTGAGACGTTTTTTGTAAATCCAGGAGGGTATGAAGTGAGACGTTTTATGTAAATCCAGGAGGGTATGAAGTGAGACGTTTTATGTAAATCCAGGAGGTTATGAAGTGAGACGTTTTATGTAAATCCAGGAGGGTATGAAGTGAGACATTTATGTAAATCCAGGGGGGTATGAAGTGAGGCATTTTATGTAAATCCAGGAGGGTATGAAGTGAGACGTTTTATGCCAGCATGAAGAGTTGTAGTTCACATCCTGATGTATTGTTCAAACATGACGTTTATTTCTTGTTCATGTATTTACAATCTACTTTCATTTCTGTCGGAATTTCGTCAGTTAGAATAGTCTTACTATACTTACACATTTAGAGTAGCACTTAATGCACCTCCTACACAGGAGAGCTAAGCCTCTAATCTACTTTCATTTCTGTCGGAATTTCGTCAGTTAGAATAGTCTTACTATACTTACACATTTAGAGTAGCACTTAATGCACCTCCTACACAGGAGAGCTAAGCCTCTTATTTCGAAACTAACATATTCTGTTGTTACTGTTGAGGAAAAAACTCAATTTACCTTTATGTCAAGTTGGGCTTTTTGACGACACAAATAAAGGGAGATCATATCTATTAATGACGGACTTAGAGCCTCCTTCTGTGGTGCGACTAAAAATAAACAGCAACAAAGGTATAGTAATTGAAATTTTTTCGTCATTTATTTATTATATATAAAAGTATACATATATTGTGGAAAGATATTGTCTAATTTTCAATGTACTGCTATTGAGTTAATTTGTAGTCAATGTCCAATTCTACAGCCAACAAATCAATTTTACATCAAACAGACCTAAAAGGAACAGAATGCATGCCAGACAAGCGCAGTCACGACATAGTGTCGCTGTTCCGCAAAAGAGGAAGGCACAAGCGACCCCGCCCGGAGCACTCAGGTCAAAGGTACCCCACCTGCCACCGTTCAGCTGACACTGACTACCGGTTTGTTTATTAGTTAACATATCGCATGTTACTAAACTCGTTAATATTTTAGCAGAATTAATTATGTGCATGCTAAAAATGACTTTAAATGTATTTTCAATAAAATATTTTGCCATATATTTTTAAACTCCAGAAACGGGCTGCGAGAATTATTCTTGACGCAGTGCCTGATTAGCCATCAAAACCCTTGTTTGAAAAATTAGGATGGTTAAATGTACTTGAATTAATTACTTTACATACGTGTAGTTTATTGTTTAAAAACTTTTTATGGTATGAGCCCCAAATATCTACAGGATTTGTTTGTTTTTCAAACCCATCACTCCTATTCCCTGCATTCCGAATTGAATTATAATCTTTCTTTACCAAATCATCGAACAATCTTATTCGAAAACGTTCATCAATACTCAAGCGTACATGTATGGAATAAACTACCATTAAACATAAAATTATCACCATTTCTATCTGGTTTTTTAAAGGTGAAATGTTGAAAAATTAATAATTAGACGTCGTTAATTTTAAATACACAATTTTATATATACATGTGTATATATAGTATGTATATCTTTTCATGCCCGCCCCTTTTCCCTCTTGTACTACATGTACGTCTTCCACACCATGGATATTGACCCCCATTGTTATACATTGTATATGATCACGGAACCTATCTTTTTATTCTTATCTTTGATTGTACGTATCGATATGAGTAGATTGTTTGTATTTCAGAAGGCCCCGGGGACGAATAGTACCATGCACTTATCGGGGTACCGTCTCTAGATAAAGCATTTATCATTATTATTGATATAGGTTTCGAGTTTGAAAATGACGAAATTCAAATTTTGCGAAATGTATATTTACTCTCGATATTTTACGCGCCATTATGTGTGACATCATAATTATGCGTACTTTCTACACATTCAATATAACTTAATCCATGTTTCAAGAGTATCTGTCATGTCTTCGCAAATAGTTTTAAGTTAAGAACTTATTAAGACTATTCTTTTTGGTCATGATAGAAAAGAATTTTTCTTTATATCATTTCTGAAAATGATCTTGAAAACAGATAATGTTTGGATGACCTGGGCGATCAACAAAACATCAGCCATGCTAATAGTGTGATATGAAATGTTCCTGTGACTTTTAAATTTGTGTCAAATGAAGAGTTAGATTGCTAGATGTGTCGCTTTGTGACCGAAATCTGAACACAAGATGGTGAATACACATTTTGTACTATATTTTTATAAAGTGTTAGCGATCGAGCATATATTTTCCTTTTTACCCTACAGTCTATGTATTTTACAAGATATCTTGTTTTAAATCCATGTCTCTGTATATTTTCTTGCATTTTTGCCTATTCCTCAATAAATAAACAAAAAGATACGTCAGAGAGAGAGAGAGAGAGAGAGAGAGAGAGAGAGAGACTTAATTTCGTTCTATCATCATGTCTGATCACGTGTTTCTAATGTGTTTTTGTCAATATTTACTGTTCCATACCATTTCTGGTTTTGAAACACCATGTTCAGAAAGCATGATCAAAGCCTCCCCTTGATTAATTAAAGAATCCGCCTGATAGATAAAAACCAACAAAAAAAACTGGCTGTAATAACAGTCCATGACTCACTGCAGTGAATAACCGACACAAGCAACGTTTACCAATTTATTCATATAACAGCAATGACACATTCGGGATATACTGAAATGGACAATATCGGCCGCATGTGAAAATTTTGTGGGGTAACTGGGGAGTCGCCCAATGAGCCAGTTTAACTTAACGTGTAAGGGGTACACTGGGGGCCCGAGTAAAACATTCCGTGCCCAGACCTGAACGGACGCCAGCTTTCTAAGGAGGTAAGCGAGACCCGCCCTTCTCACCCGGTCTCCTGCAGTGCTACCTGGTATGTACATTATCATGTTGGACATAAGCCCCTAACATGCATCAGACTGTAGCATCCCCTCACTGAAGTGAGGTGGATGTGGCCCCAACCGTCCTCGGTGGTGGACCCACTATTAGTTTACTTGTTTTAACTTGTACAACTTTTAGTACTGTAAATTGTCCCCTGCTTTAGAAGCAGGTGGGGGAAACAACCAGGTTTTGGAGCAGAAACAGTCATCACACACCATTACCGACTCCCCAGTTCGGCCACAGACAGTGGGAAAATGTCCCCCACAAAAAAACTTGTAGGAATAAAAACTGAGTGAAACTCAAAATACAATAAAGAGTTACATGGATAAGAATAAGTCATTAAACCACAGTACATAAACCTGGAGTTGCACAAAAATTACAGTAAACGCACAATTGACAAACAGCAGCAAGCACGAAATGTTACTTGTGCGGCGGGTAAGAAAAACTTGACGTTTGAAAAAAAAAATAAAATAAAAGATATTCCAAGGCCGCTTGAATATTGTTGAGAAATAATTGATTTCCCAGGACCGACATACAAATGAGTGCCATCTGTTTGGAACAACTCAATCTCAGTAGCCTTCATGACATGGTTGTGTCCAATGTACAGACCTCTAACCTGGTTAGCCATGAATTTTTATCATGTAACTATGGGCAAAATGCCAATATCTACTAGGTACTGAAAACGTGTCGTAGGAGTGCCATCCGCATGAAAAACGCAATATATAAGTAAGGTGGACTATAAATATGCCTTAATTGGTAGTGTTGGGCGGATAATTTGATAATTTGACAAACTAGGGGTTTGCCGGTTTGGTTGGTCTTGGACCAATATGTGAAAATACTAAAACTTGACCTAGCTGGTTTTGAGAAACTTGTGGAATCGACAATGACAAAAATTACTGACTGAGCAAACCGTAAAAAATAAGAAGACATGATTAAAAAAGGCGAGCGACATACTGATGTTAAAGCATGAAAGATTTTAACAAATAATTGGTACGATATAGGAAGTCTGATATATTGAGACGCCTATAGACCGCTTGACACCTTCTAGGAATGAGAGAAATTTGGTTGGTTGTTTATGTACATCAACCAGAATTCGCTGTGAATTTTGCCCCAAGACATAGCAGGGTTGGAGGCCTTACGGAGTCGGAATTGCTCGTCATACTTTTGCAAATTTTGTGAACGATTAGCTGCAAGCCTTATATCTCGCATGTACTTAAGCATTTCTTGGGCCGTTTGACTATGTTGAAGTACGATGCTCATGTAAATCATGAAGGCTGATGCCCACTTTTCTATGCTCAAAAAGGAGTTAAGTTGGCGCTTGACTACGCATAGCTTGCCATTGACAAGTTGTAAATCCCCGTGGGACTCAAATTGCTCCAATTCCGGAGCTGATTTGAGTAGGACAGACAGATCAATAATTCCCCTCCCATATTTTGTGCTTGAGTTTAAGCGGGACATGACTGCCGATATCATCGCATGTAGATGTAATTTGACAAGGTAAAGCCAAGGGTAAATAGGCCGCTTGGTCCAACAAAACATTGCAAGACTCACCCGGGTTATCCGGTGTATTATCGGGTGGGAATCGAGGGACCTCCTCAGGGGGGATCTGGCTGCCCCTCTGCAGGGGATAGTCGATCCGTCCAAGGTGTGGCCGTGTGATTTGGACTTCGTTCCCGGAGTTGATGTGTTGTACGACGATTACGTCTCATCCCGACCCCCCCCCCCCTCCCCTGGTCGGGGATCTCGGGTTCGCTGCTCGTTTTTTAGGTGGCATTCCTAATGCAGGAAAAATTGTCAAGAAGCTATGTGTAGGGAATAAAAAACTCGGCCACGTGCTTGGTTTCCGCCTCAAATACAAGAACCCTCCGTGGCCGAGTGGTTAGAGCATCGCGCTCAAAATCACACGGCCTCTCATCTCTGTCGGCGCGGGTTCGAATCCTGCTCGCGCCGGTAAGTGAGAAAGTTTCCCAGTTTACTTTCGGAAGGCCGGTGGTCTCTCCCCAGGGGCATTGTATCTGGGTTTTCTCTTCCACCAACAAAAACTGGGCGCCACCATATAACTGAAAAATTGTTGAGTGTGGCGGAAAACATGAAAAATCAACCAATGAAATACAAGAACCACGTTGCTGCTTCGGTTGAAAAAACACTCAAAGTCAATAAAAGCGTGCATTCGATGTCGCCGGCACTTTATTAGAAAATAAGCTATATCAAATCATATATTTTGTGTGCTATACATTCATGGACCCATAGCCTCCCTAGGCATGGTATACTTTTTATTTCCCCTTTACTTATAAACTTGGTAGGAAGCGTAGATACCCTAATTTTGTAACATACGTGACTGTCCCCGACTCAATTTTTAAAATTGAACAAGCAAATATAAAAATCTGAGAGCGTGTTTTTTAATTTTCTTTGCGTTAATATCATTTGTATTTCCTAAATTTTTATTCAATAAAAGTTTAACACCTTTTCCGTATGATTTTAAGCAGTGGTGTATATATTACTCCATGTCGTCAGATTATAATATGTGATCATAGGGTCAATTAAACACCCAATATATGGACAAAGATTTCGTATTATCTTTATGTTTTTGATCAATTTTGGCGCTAAAATATTCAAAAACTGTGGGAAAATATTCATCAAGCGATATTTGGATGTGGCATTGAGAAGAAGTCATCATTATTCTCAAAATTTTGCATTCTGATTTTAGAAATGTAACATACGATATAATAAACTTTTTATGAAAATGTATTTGCAGAGCAAATATTACCCCTTTTATGAAAATCAAGATGTAACATTCGTGATGTAACATTCGTTACCGAGAAATTAATTAAAGGGAATGATAGAACAATTTCCCGCGTGTTTTTGCTCTCTGTCTGCATGATGTGGTATACGACATGAACGTCTACTATGAACATTTGAGTTTGAAAGTCAATACGTGTTAAACTTTGAGAATTAGGATTAATTTTCTCTTACGGTAAGTACTGTTACAACTGCAATGTTTGATATACAATATTGATTAAGCAGATGGAATGTTTTGGTCTGAATTTGTTCTTCTTATATCAAAGAATGTATATCGTATTCCAAATATCTCGAAATTCCTCTGGTGTAAGAATTACATTGAGTAGAATGCTGGTAACATACGTTACTCAAAGTAACGTATGCTACTTTATGAAATGCTTGATTAGACATCAAATATTGAACTACATATTGACAAAATATCGTCTTTAATGATATGTTTGTTGAATATCAACTATGTTATGAAGAAACAAATGTGTTATTGTTCCCGTATTCACTAGCATATACAGATATCCTCTGCAAGAAATACAGGCCATGTTTTTCTCTGCCACTGTCTTATTTATGATACATGTAACTATGGAACTCTACATTTATCAATTTGCTAGAATTCAGCATCTTTTCATAATATATCTTGGAAATGAAGGGACTAATCTCTAATGATTGTTCTATGCAATCTTATAGAGAAATCATTCAAAAATATTTTATCTGAGTGTAACGTATGTTACCAGAAATTCCATTACGTAATATTATTCTACTTGTTTTTAATTTTTTATTTACTTTTTTCAGAAATGGCGCTTGTGAGAGCAGAAGTACAGAATAACTACCATGAAAAAAAAAATGTATTAAAACATAAGAACAACCATGAAAAAATGTTTTAGAAATAATATTATATGCTCCCCTTGTGGCAGTACTGAAAAGGTAGAATGTCTGTATAGACAGTGAAAATAAATAAAAGGTTTTACTACAGGTCAAAGGCTATCATAATGATACATGTAAGTTTTGTCTTTCAAAATACTTATAAGCAACTGGTTATTTGAGTAATTTTGTATGACCTTTGACCTTGTGACTTGGAATCCAATGGGGGTCATCTATTCATAAGGGGTACCAGTGTTTCAAGTTTGATGTCTATCAAGGAAAGATTTCTCAACGGACAATAGCGTATGTCCAGAGTAGTTTAACCGTTGTCCTTTTGACCTCAAAATTAATAGGGGACATCTATGTCTTAAGGTTCACGTTAAATATTCATTCATAACACCGCGTGGTGGATTATACTGACAGTTTCTATGGAAAGGTATTCCAAAATAAGCAACAAAAAACATAAGATTCGGTATACATTTAATCAAAATGTTGGGAAATTAAACATTTTCTTTATATTATTATTGTAAAGAGATTGTTAGAAATGGGTAAATATGATTTTTTCCATTTTTTGAATAAAAATGATGTGTTTATAGTAATGAAAGGAAAAATAAGAAACATACGTTACTTTCATTGTTTATTATAACAAAGAGCAATCCAGGTTTTAAAATATGTGTCTGTTATTTCTATAAAAATCATGATCATTTATATAGCGAAACATCAATCTTTCACTTTTGTTTTAATCGCATATTTATTGCAAATTAACAAATTCAGAAGAAAAGACACATTTGGTAAATTTTTTTGCTTGTCTACGTTATATTTCTATTAAAATTGGTATTTCCATTGAATTAAGTGATGTCGTTATGATTTTACAACATCAATCGTAAAGAATAACTGGTGGTGACATCGTTTTGGCATAATATTTTCATGGATGTACTGTTGTGTAAGTGTTGAAACATACGTTACATAATAATAACGCTACTTCATTTACATACAAAAAAGCTATCGTTCTATATCTATTGCTAGTCTTTGTTTTCATGTTTCATACATATTGAACTGTTCGAGAATATTTGTTAATCAATTTTATTTTCTGCCATTTCAAAGATATTGAAAGTGATATCTAGTCGTTTATTTTGCGCTCTTAAAATCTTATTGCTGACTTTTACAGCAGATAATTTCTTGTTGTGTTGATTAAATATTTTCTTTGAAAACCTGTATTTATTGTCTTTCGCAAATTAGAAAAATATATGCTCAATCAATTCCAATACAAGTTATGGAATAATACATAGAAAATTAATGTTTATCTTACATATTATTATGTCAAAGACTCAGTAACGAAGGTTACATGTTAGAAAAATTTCGAAAAATATACCATACTTTGACCTTCTGTAAAAAAAAAATCTGTCATACTTAACTTGAAACAATTTATGGTGAGTTTTCAACAGATATTTACCATTGATAAACGCATGTTACCATATATATTTTGAATGGTCGATAAACTATGATTTTGAAACCCTCAATTGCACGCTTTTATTGACTTTGGGTGAAAAGTGTAATGAATGGGTTCGATCACAGGGAGTACCGAGTGTGACGTAGTGCATACAAATTAACTTGTACCATCTAGCCGCTAAAGTCACGTAGACCCGACCTACAGGGTGTATCAAAATTGATACGGACTATTTGATATAAACTCAAATAATCTCTATTGTTACCAATCATTGATAATTATTGGTTTGGTAATTATAAATACAATGACACGGTTACCCACCCATGAATCTTAACTTGGGCTGTTTCATGTGATTTGATATGGGCAAAAATCTTTTGTGCGATGGGTCAAACATGTACTAACACTTTTTTCACAATCAATTGATTAAAAAAGGTCGCATGTGAGGTCATTCTACCGCGTGACTCCCTAACTAATTAACGAGATTTTGCGCTATCGTGGCTGATATTTAAATCCGTATTGCGACTAATTATCGCATTATTACTATAACCGATCTTGGGTGTTAAGATAATCCACAAGATGGTTAAGGTCGTAGATTCGTCTATTAATAGTGGGAAACAATGAAAACAACTCTATAACAACAATAAAAACATATAAGGACAAATTCAATGCAAAGACAAAAGACATTCTCGAACATATGACAAATGCAACGATACAAATATATCTATTGGTCATCATTTATCGTCAAAGGAAATAACTCTCTGAACCATCAATTATAAGTAATTGATATTACAAAAAAAAATGAATATAACGTACTGCGGTAAATTGCATTTGTACATACCAGTTTATGGAACTAGGGTACAGCTTCCGGAAACTTTTTTATGATGACCTATTGAATGATTTACAAAATACTAAATTATGTACACATATAACTCTGCGCATTTAAATTACTAAAACCTCATTATTTACTTAAAGAATAGAAATTATGTTTTTCCACAATTCTACTTTCAATAAATCTTTCACTCATGAATTGCACACAAGTTTTACGAATAAAGAAAAGTAATTACTTATTTAAATTCCTTATTTGCATTTAATCACATAGTAAAACTATTAGCTACTTACAGTTGTTGGTGTTAGCAAATCCTCTATAAATCAAATATACTTTGTACTTTTAAGAACTCTATAATGGCAACACCCTTTAAAATATTTTTCAAACTCGATTTCCTGAACTATTTCATAAAAAAGAACTCAGGAATTCCCGCCAGGACTTCCTATTGGCTAGAACAAAATACTAAGACCAATCAGATGACAAAACAAGTATGACAACTACGAGATACATGAACTAATCCAAATTATGTATTAACTGGACCCTTACGGATTAAATCATTACATTTAAAAGGGGGTGTTTAGGTTTCTTTAGCACGCAACACAAAGTTAGTAAGTAGCGCAGCGCAATATGTATTGAAGTGAATGAATGTGAATGGTAATATAAAACTAAACTAAGTACAACTATCACATTACGACAAACAAACTATCAGAAGTGATTACTATATACACAAGAAAGACATATTGGATATGAAAGTGTATGCTTTGAAAACATGTGGAACAAGACAATCCTTAATTTGGGTATATGGCTTATTATTCCTGTACCATAGTTTACAATTTGACGACTGTACATATGACAAATGTTTGATATCTCGAAGGATAATACGAGGAACGCCAGCCATTCTGATAGAGCCTATACTCCACAGAGTGACACCTTATACAGGGCGACGTGTCAGCCAGTATTGCATCGCTATTGTTTATTTTCCCTAGATGAAATCTCGCACAAGCGCGAGAATGATCATTAAAGAATATTGCATAGAAATAGGACTATTTTAATGTGTTTGAATTGTTGCGCACATGAATTAAATGAACGATATCTTTAATTCAAATGAATTTCAAAGGATTTTTATATATATATATAATTGCGTGTATTAGTTATGTTATACTTATTGATATCATATACAGTAAATAAAACTTAATTATTAGGAAGTTAATTGAAAGTCCAAATTAAATGTTCCTTATGTTAGATAAATGATTAGATAATTTTACGAATGCGTAATCCGTAATGCCGAACAGTTGACCAAAACAAAATGAACAGTCGCTCATGATTTCAAAATCTGAAAATCAGTTTTGCGAATGTGTTTATAATGGTAGTTTTTGTCCACTGAGACAATTTAAGGGCAAAATTATGAATCCACGTCGTTTCTTCTTGTCAAACGCAATGATCGAAAACATAATGCACTATGTGAATGACGAACAGAAAACTGCAATATTGATAAACAGTGCCCTGATTTCTTGGACACTGTCAGGTAGTGTACAATATAATTTTGGTAAAATGTTTTAACTTTTAAGTCATAAGGCGCAAAATTCCCAGAACAGTTCCGGACCATTCGATATCTGACATATTGGACAGTTTTCGACTTACTATACTTACTTTCAAGATCTGTGTCATCACAAACCATGTTCAATAAAAAAAAAATAACTTTTTGTGTTTATCCCTGTGTTTGTAATATCAGTAACTGTTAAGAAATGATTACACAACTTTTATAATTAAGGGGGAAATAAGAACATCGAAGATATTAGGTGAATATGGTATTTAAAGAATTATCCTTATCAGACCCCTGAATATACCAGAGGTGGGATCAGGTGCCTAGGAGAAGTAAGCATTCCCTGTTGACCGGTCACACCTGCTGTGAGTCCTATATCCTGATCAGGTAAACGGAGTTATCCGTACTCAATCAGTATGTAAAGAACGTCAGACAGCATTTAACGTAATGATAGGTTCCTTTAGCATGTGGGTTTCTTTGAATTATCGGACATATCATCTTGATCTGGACCTTAAAGAATTTAAAGTTCGGAAACAAAGGTTTCAAAGAGACACAACATATTTGCTAGGAAGTTTCATCCTTTGACATTAAACTGAATTCGTTATATTGAAAGACACTGCTTCTAAGGATTGTACTTAGTGCTGGAATGAGTCAAAACCAAGTAAGAAGCTCAACAACTCTTCATCTAAAACGCACTCGTTGACTGGGGCCCATATTATGCAGTTCAATTCATTAATATCCCCAGATCAAAAGTCACTGCTTGCTCCGTCATGTTATCGAACTCGTAAAGCAGACGATACATACTGGAAACTCGTGTAAACTGTCTATATCAGTCAGTGGTCGACGTCATCAAGCTCATTATTCTGCCACGTCATCACTAAGCCTATGTGTATTGTTTCTTTAAATTAATTTGTATTTTATTCATATGTATGGTTGCGTTTATTTTTGATAGCAATGAAAAACAAAAATCAAACGAATGCATTTCGTTTAAATAATGCTTGTGTGGAAATTCCCGTTCTATAAATAGCACTAAAATTAGAACTGGGGAGACGCATACCAGAGAAAGGTAGTCGCGCGTGCTTAGTGTAGATGAACTCCGAACTAAAGTTGTTTTGACTAAGAAATCAAACGAATTTTTCATCCAATCAGCATCGTTGTTAAGTCATCACTTTAAACGTTATCAAATGAAATATTTTATCATTGAATCTGCATCTTTTTTGACAACAAATTTTACAGCAATGCTGAGAAGATATTCATTTGGTGCTGAAGAGATATAGTACCCAAATAATACTCCGCCATGGTAGACAATGTTGAAATGGAGCCGAGTTGCATTCCACTATTCCTACGACACAACCAGTGTTCAACGTCTCCTCCAACTCAATGCAACATAAATACAGTCACCTCTTGTTCAGCTTTTAACCATTGCACCTTTAATTTGGTATACAATCCAATTTAATTCTGCACTGTACCTGACCTGAACGCACACCCATGCCATTTTTGTTGTTGTTTTCATTGTTATAAATGTATTCCTACGTGCCCTTTCAAAAACGTTAATTCAAGCTTTTTGATGGGAGAAACTATTTGTTTTTCTGTTTTGAAAACATAGTTAAATGATAAGAAATAAAACTTATAATTCTACGCGCAATGATGAAGTTTTTCGTCTAATTTTTCGTTTGATGCATGCATCAAACAAAGAATTATAAGTTTCATTTCTTATTTCACCAACCTATGGTGCTTGAATTCAATTCTAATGCTAAAATAATAATTTTCTCAAAGAATATCACTTATATATGTTCCTAATAAATGGTTATGCAATTAAGGAAGTTCTCTCTGGGTTTGTTTTTTTTTCCAGAAGTACCAAACCTTTTTGATAAACCATTTTATCTGATACATCTTTATCCGAAAGACATTTAAACCCCATTTTCCCATTGAATTCTTTTTAATGAATTAAATTCGCTGTACAGTAGTGTATACGTAGGCATTTTTTTTTTTAAAACAATGATATAGGTTACACTTTTTAATCAAAATGATGCTTCGATAATGATACATTGAACGTTAGGAGCGAGATTCGCTCATGACTGACTAGAGGGGATCGGGAAGATCGCAGATCAATTTAGGTGCAAATCTACATAGTTTTATTATTTTCATAAAAAAAATTGTCTTGTATATTTAAAAACTTACAAATTCATTCAGCACTACATCAGCAACTCTACTTCGGGTATTTCATCGCTAAAGTTCTTCCATTCTCCCTTCTCGTCTGACACTATGTATAGTACACATACTGTGTCACCATGTGCGTGGTTGTGCCTGCTTGTCTGTAATTTTCCTTGTCTGCCACTCACTTGTGAGAGTATCGGATTCAGCCTGATCTATAACTGCCGGTTTACTTCTAACGAATCGCCCATGTATGTTTCTAGACTGCTTTAGAATAGACTAAATGCGACATCGCACGGTGCGCGTATCTTCGAGTTCGAGTTTGTTTACAATCGTAACGTCATCATGAATGTCGTAAAATAGGGGGGAAAGTAAAAAAAAAATAATTGTCATGTTTTTATTAATTTTTGTTAGTTTATTAACATTACTTACAAACAAAACCATATATTAATGTTCTATTTTGTGCATAATAGATGTGAAGAAGTCATTTTAAGGTGCTCTTTGTTGTGCGTTCACAAAATGGTGATTAGAAATCATGGAGACATATTTTGTCATATCCCAGAAGGCAATCTTAATACAATTTCCGTTATCCAAGAGTTACGGAAAAGAAGACACTGATCAGACGAAAGTATCAAGCATATGGATCAATAAGAGGATGACAACAGTTGGAAAAACATTTATTATTTATCAAGAGATTGATCACTCTGCGTTATCTTCATCTTTCATCTGTGCACATAAAGACATGTTTTAAAGTCAAACGTTATCAATCTCGATCGACGCTTTACTCAGCAAGAGAATGAGGTGGCTGATCATCCTAGAAGTATGCTATCCTCATTCACAAACCAGAAGAAGTCGAAGGAGGAATCTTGGACTTAAGTAGGAATGATGCATCGTTATAATGGCTGACTTCTTTTTAAAGATGAATGAAAATATAAATGAAAAGCGAAGATAACGAACAGTCATCAATCCTGTAAATCCCATAGGGTATATAGAATTAAGAGTATGGTAAACACGGACCTCCTGGACACACCAGATGTGGGATTAGATGTCTCTGAAGATTAAGCATCCCCTGTTGACCAGTCACACACACCGCGACACCCCCCCCCTCCTGATCAGGCAAATGGAACAATCCACGGTAAAAATCTCAACGATATTTTGATATTGTATGGTATTTGTAAATATGTAGTTTGCCAATACAACCCGTCATTGAGTAAAATGCTGTCTGATGTGTTTCATAACAATTGTTAGGCCGTTCTTTACTGATTTTGACTACAGATGATTTCCTTTACGCGATCTAGATATATAGGGTTCACAGCGAGTGTTACCGATTGACAGGGAATACTTACTCCTCCTAGTCACCCCACTCTGTTACACTGATCACTGTTCGTTATCTTCAGGGTTCCGTGTTCGCCCAACTCTTAATTCTGTAGTCCTGATAGGAGTTATTAGATTGATCAATGTTCGTTATCTTCAGCTGTTCCTCTTTTCTTTAACATCGGATTATCTAGCTGGGTGATTTAAAAGGTTAAAGCGCTAACTGAGAGGTTACGCAGTGTGTGCACGGGGTACATGTAGTTCCGATACACATCGTTCATAACTAAGACGTTTTCACGGTCATCGGATGACTTTTTCCAGGACAGTAAAATCCATAGCTGCGATCTGATTAGGCATGCAGATCCGATACTGTGGAATCTGTATGTATCAATACCTTCATATTCTAAAATTTCTACGTTTTGTTTGATATGATTAGGACATTGAGCGCAGGTGACAATGATCGTCCAGTCCGTAATAGAAAATATCAACGTGAACATCCCCTCATTGTAAATTGATTTGACCATTCTGTTGTGAAAACATATGCTATTATTAAATATATGCATGAACATTGTGATCTTGGAACACTTTATGCATGTATTCCCAAGCTCCTGAAGAAGTACTATTAGTGATTTTTATCATCCACCACCTTGATATTCATTGTTATTAGATAGGATAAAAATTTTGATTATGCGCAGAACATACTCTTGCATGTCGAATGAGTTGCAATACATAAACGCCACATGCAGGTGATAATGGAATATTGCTACACAGATATTGGAAGTTGACATTGAAGAAGCTGAAGTCAGTGCGTTTCCTATAAAGTTGTGTTGCTAATTTGCCGTCGGCATAGATATGCAACAAATATCCAAATACGAAACAAATGTGGTAGACAGTGATTATTTTTATTTCAACTTCAGTGGGATGCACCGAATGAATGAAAATGATTATTATTAATAAATAAAATGTCAGTACATTTTTTATTTGCCTGTGAGTTCACTTCGTGTCCTCGTGACATTTGACGTCATAGTTGACATTTCTGTGATTACGTCATGCAGCTGGTCATCTTCTCTGAATACGTCAAGTTTTATCTTTGTGTAGAACGTGTAAGGTTGGATGGAAATTAGTTTGTAAGGAGCGTGGTTCAGTCCATCTGTTTTCATCCTACTTTCTGATGTCTTCAATACTTCTACACTAAAGTATGAAAAAATCTGAATTTTTTATCAGATTTACTGTATGGTTTTGGGGAATTTCAATACTGATCAAAATACGTAATACAATACCTTGTCTATAGATTACTTTCCTAGGAAGATATCAATAACTAGGGGATAACTTGTATACAGGTATGACTATATTACCGTTTTGGCCACCTTTCCCTTTTCTTGTGTCGTATCATTGTGTATCTGGCGACGGAAGCTGGAGGCCGGTGTATACGCAGTTTAGAATGGATGATTCTGCAAACCAATTACCAAATGATATACTCAAATCAAGTCCTACATGACTAATGTAAATCCATAATTAACTTTAAAGGCTTAGATTTCTCCACAAAATCAAACTTAACTGTGAGTTTTCTCTTAATTGAGCAGTCAAAATATTGGTAAAAAGTAAGACTTTGTCTGTGTTTCGACTTAAGTTTTGCCTTTGAGACGTCCAAGCAAGAACAACCTCTAGACGGAAACTGGACTTTTATTACAATTACAACCGAATTAACAAACAAAAGTATTGATTATCTGTCACTTATTTGGTCACTTAAGTCATTCATGTGACCGATTGCTATTGGTCTGCATCCGTTGTCGTCTGTCGTGCATTAAAAATTAAACCCATTTTAAACTCTTGATAACTATCCTTCCAATTATTTTCAAATTTGATATAAATCATTTTGGGACAAGGGGATATGAAATCTGCTTTTAAGGACGCCCGCACCGCCAAGCCTTTTAAACGAGTCAAAAAAGTCAATAATTGACCAATTTTCAAACCCTTCTATTCTACATCCGCACATCTGTAAGAAAACCTAAATGCAGCAGGAAGGCGTTTACCTAAATTGTAAATTTCATGATCTCAGGAGAGAGGTTCTCATTCCAGGGCAGGGTCAAACTTGACATATTACATGTATTTGTAAAACATTTAGATAACGTCTTTGTCAATTCTGATGTTGGTTAAATGGATATTTAGAAGGAGCGGGTAGTACATTTCTTATTTGACAATCAAAGGGATATATGTTTTGGTTCCAGGATTAGACCAAATAGGTCTTTTATCAATATGGGAAGTATAGGAGGCATTTGTTTCATATCAGAACATATTTTCTAAAGAAGTTTTAGTAAACTTGAAATCGCATAATTTTTCCCAAACCAATACCATTAAAACCTATGACTTTTCAACACTATAAACGACCATTCCTCACGATAAATTAACGACTAGACTTTTTGACATCATAGACAGTTGCTTCTTCAATAAAAACGGAAAACGGAAATGTTCATATCTAGTGATCAGTCATTCAAAACCTTTGTTAAACACCACTCTGATCACGCACAAGTACTCTGAAGTTGAAATAAAGAATATGCTAGGGTTCCTCATTGACAATATCTTCGTGGTCTTTGTTGATCAGGTCTTCCAACAGTCTGTGGGAATTCCCATGGACACGAATTGTGCTCCTTTGTTAGCTGACCTGTTTTTATATTCATATGAAGCAGAATTTATTCAAAAACGTCTACATGAGAGGAATAAATCTCTTGCTGTGGCCTTCTATTCGATTTTTAGATATATCGATGACGTTTTGTCTATTAACAATGATAGCTTTCATTCATTTCTTTCAACAGGGGATGCTTACTCCTCCTAGGCACCTGATCCCACCTCTGGTGTGTCCAGGGGTCCGTGTTTGCCCAACTATCTATTTTGTATTGCTTGTAGGAGTTATGAGATTGATCACTGTTCGTTATCTTCACCTTGCATTCATATGTCGATTTGATATTTCCCTGTGAGCTTGAGATAAAGGACACCACAGAGTCGTCCACTTCTGCTTCATACTTAGATATTTTATTGAAAGTAGACATTAATGGCAAACTGACAACTCAACTGTATGACAAACGGGATGATATCAGCTTCTTCGTCGCCATCTTCCCATATTTATGTAGCAATATTCCATTATCACCTGCATATGGTGTTTATATATATCAACTGATTCGATATGCAAGAGCTTGTTCTGCGTATTGTCAGATATTAAATCGAGGTAAGCTACTGACAAACAAGTTCATGGTACAGGGATTTCAACAGTCTCGATTGAAGTCAGCAAATTCTATGGTCGTTATAACGATCTAGTTCGTCAGTACAACCTCGCATTGATTCAAATGCTGTCTGACGTGTTTCATACCAATTGTTCAGCCGTTCTTGGCACACTGATTTTGACTGCGGATAACTCCGTTTACCTGATCAGGATATAGCACTCATGGCGGGTGTGACCGGTCAACAGGGGATGCTTACTCCTCCTAGACACCTGATCCCACCTTTGGTGTGTCCAGGGGTCTGTCTTTGCCCAACTATCTATTTTGTATTGCTTATAGGAGTTATGAGATTGATCACTCTTCATTATCTTCACCTTTATAGGAGTTATGAGATTGATCACTGTTCATTATCTTCACCTTTATAGGAGTTATGAGATTGATCACTGTTCGTTATCTTCATCTTTATAGGAGTTATGGGATTGATCACTGTTCATTATCTTCATCTTTATAGGAGTTATCAGATTGATCACTGTTCGTTATCTTCACCTTTATAGGAGTTATGAGATTGATCACTGTTCGTTATCTTCATCTTTATAGGAGTTATGGGATTGATCACCCTTCATTATCTTCATCTTTATAGGAGTTGTGAGATTGATCACTGTTCGTTATCTTCACCTTCATAGGAGTTATGGGATTGATCACTGTTCGTCATCTTCACCTTTATAGGAGTTATGGGATTGATCACTGTTCGTCATCTTCACCTTTATAGGAGTTATGGGATTGATCACTGTTCGTTATCTTCACCTTTATAGGAGTAATGAGATTGATCGCTGTTCGTTATCTTCACCTTGATAGGAGTTATGAGATTGATCGCTGTTCGTTATCTTCACCTTTATAGGAGTTATGAAATTGATCACTGTTCGTTATCTTCACCTTTGTAGGAGTTATGAGATTGATCACTGTTCGTTATCTTCACCTTTATAGGAGTTATGAGATTGATCACTGTTCATTATCTTCACCTTTATAGGAGTTATGAGATTGATCACTGTTCGTTATCTTCACCTTTATAAGAGTTATGAGATTGACCACTGTTCGTTATCTTCACCTTTATAGGAGTTATGAGATTGATCACTGTTCGTTATCTTCACCTTTATAGGAGTTACGAGATTGATCACTGTTCATTATCTTCACCTTGCATACTGCTGATGATTATCATAATGCGGATTAGTTAGGCAATATAGATTTACTTTAAACTAATGCTCAGGTATCCGACAAGGTATGTGAACCTCTTGCCTTCTTTTATGAGTTTGGATGTGGCGTTTTGAATGACCATTTAAAATTATACAACAATAGTCCTACAATCGAAATTGTTGGGGATAGTGCATAAAAGTTTTCCATCCAAATTGACTGATTACAATAACCTCAACCACTTTTTGACGTGTTTGTGAAAGGTTTTATTAATGCTGTTTCCTTTCAGATAGAATAAAGTAATACAATGTATTTAAAAGTTAGAATGATTTCCCTACTGGTAGCTTACAGCGGGTGTGACCGGTCAACAGGGGATGCTTACTCCTCCTAGGCACCTGATCCCACCTCTGGTGTGTCCAGGGGTCCGTGTTTGCCCAACTATCTATTTTGTATTGCTTGTAGAAGTTATGAGATTGATCACTGTTCGTTATCTTCACCTTGCATGTAACAGAATTAACTGTCCTTGGTCCGATGGTTTGGAAAACAGAATAACTTCTCCTTCAGTTTATTTCTATCAAATTGTCTTTCAAATTCCTTTTGAATACTCTGGTATTTCTTTCTTTGTGAATTCTATGGTAACGAATGCATTTAGTAATTCTCTCAAAACTGTTTTGTTTTATCTGTTACGAGTATTGCACTTTGGGTATTAAAACTCATTAATATTTACGTGCTACAAAACGTCATATTGGGCTATCAAAGCAACTCACATACTATTTTCCCACGTTGTCTATGCCTTATTGTGGCAATCCAGATGCTTAGCAACTTGATTCTTTTAAATATCTCTCTTTATCATATCTTTTTTCCCTGTATATCGATGGGTCCGTGTTTGCCCAACTCTTTATTTTGTATTGTTTATAGGAGATATGAGATTGATCACTGTTCGTTATCTTCGCTTTTCAAACATGAAGTTTGAAGAAAGACGCGACTGTACCTACCGCATACCTCACACGATTTCAAATCTTCAAGTTTTGATTTGTTTTGTTGAATTGTCTTGCTCCATCTCAATAAGTACAAGATTTAGTGGAGATTTTCTATGAAAAACGATGTATGTTTGTGCAAACACTAAGCACAAATTGTAGCACTTAATATTTCTTATTGAAGATTACCTTGACATTTCATTCAGTTTAGTATGGGGTATTTATGATACATAGCGCATATGTTAGTACCAATATAAGGTAGCGAGAGAAAAGAGTATAAACAGATGTATTTCCTAAACTTTGGCATCGGATATAACTAAAACCTACTCACCTGTAATACATATCGTCATCCTCTCCTCCCCAACCCCAGAACATATTGGAATATCCATTAACTTTCCAGAATTGCGCTGGTCTAAAGCCTAACACTCCACCCACCAACCAACTGTACATCAACCTGGAAAGATTCACAATCATAATTATTAATGTACCGATAATCATCCCCTTTTCAACATCGAACAGTGGGTATACACAACTTTAATCGTTGGACCACTTGGTTCGGCTTCGTGCATCTCATGAAAACGTACATGAGTTAAGCTATGAATAGGTATTTCCAAATAAATAAGATAATTTCCAATGTCATGAAAGGCGAAGAGGATGTGTATATTGATATGCATTCTACACAGAACAGTATTGTGCACTGTCTCAGTATGTTCACATCAACTTGGATGTATAACACATGTACATTTATATATATTTAAACATGTATACAACTGACATAGTATGTAAGCAGAATTATGCTAACAATAAAATGGAAAATAGGGCTGGAGTGTTAGGGAAGTGATCTGAAAGAAGGCCTAGATGAAACTCTGATAAAGGTTTAAAGAATCTGGTAAAGGTTTAACCCGTATTCACCCCAGTGAAGTAAGTAGGTTTGTTGACACCATGAAATTCAAATGACCTGAACGTGTGTATCCAGAATTTTTTTCTTTCTCCTTCTGTCGGTATCTGACCTACTTCGATCATGGTCAATGACCACTATGGTCATGTTCTCTCATCGGTAATAATTACCATTGAAATACTACTAGGAAAACTTTCTTAGTCTTGACAGAAGAGCTGTGGTTGTTGACCCATTTGCGAAGGTCCGTTTTTTCTCCTATGTACTGTTTCTGGTATTTGATGAGATAGATGTAGGCTATCTTCACCTTGCATGTAGGTATTAATTTTGCAGGAAAAGAGTCCCAATAATGTGTGACTACGACCTGCCATCGGAGGTTCCTTGAAAACACCAGCCATTCGTTTATTGGCATAGACAATTTCAAATCGTGTGCATCAATTGGTTTGAATTGTAACTACTGTAAGTTGATATTTTGCTATTGTTACAATTTTCCGTCAATTATTAATTTTATATAAATATTATCAATTGTTCAATTACCTTTTGTTAGTAAATTCTGCTTCGCTATATTAAGGGTTTGTTCTGACACACAACAAATGGTATCGAATTGATGAAGTCATATGGTATGACTCATACATCCGTAGCCAGGCAAAATACATTATTGTACAACTATAACATTTCCAATGTACAACAAGGCATATATATTTTTCATTATAAAAAATCTCATTTTGATAAATTCCGCATTTCGGTCTAAAATGTCATGACTGGTCGGTCGCTTATTTCTTTGAAAAACTTTACAACCCTATTGTAGCCTCATCTTGACCCCCCTCCCCCCCATCGTAATGATATTTAGCTTTATTTGTATTTTACATTTATCCTATACAGGAAATCTTTTATGTAAAATTTGGGGGTTTTTGTTTAGGAATCTTGCGTAAAACATATTTAAATCCTCCCACACTATATTCAATATTTCTCAATTATTACGTATTTTTATAACATCCTCTCAAAATAGTTTCAAGATATTTTATAAATCTTTCGTCTCAATATGTGAAAAACAGACTTTGTATCTTACTTGTAGTCATCTTCGTCAATAGCCACTGATAAATGGCGTGGCAGTTCCCCACATTCATAAAGATTGCCATCATTCTCTGGGATGAGATCAACATCGTGAAAGAAAACACAATTGAAATTGAACATCTTCGATGCTTCCAGAAAACCTCCATTCATCAGCCTTCCCTTATTGAATGTACCATTTCCTATCTACAATAAATCATTTCAATATGGTTTGTTTAACGTTATATTACTTCTGTAATGTTTTAGAAAAAGAAAATCAACTTAGATTTGCATGTTTTTGTACCTGTTCAACCACAAATATCCTGAATTCTGATTGCTGTACGATTAGAATAGCAATTAAGTTCTTAAGTAAACTACACAGGTGTTCGTCTCTATCTCTGAATGGTATAATTATGGCAACCTTTCTCTTGGAACGACATCTTGTCGGCCTCCAATGACCTCCAACTATCCCCCTTCTTCTTGCAGAAGAAAATGAAAACGAAGTACAACTCTTCTTATCGGTCTCCACTCCGCTATCAGTGTATGTGTGAACATTCGTCCTATTCCACGTTTCTCCTTCTTGAGGACATTTCACGTGACCACATTTTGATTTGCTGCAATAAAACATATTGCAGGTTTCTAACGTGGCGTGTCTATTGTAGCGGTCACCAATATCACACTCGGCCATGACACAGAGCTCCAGGTCTAATGTCCTATTTCCTTCTGAAATGGAGTATATAGGATTCTCTATATCAAGATGATTGGTACTCAACATTTACCCTCAATCCACAGTACATATTAAACAATTAGGGATTTTCTATTATACAAATCTAAAGTTATTATTATTTGTGTAGTTCCTTTTAATCTGAAAGCTCAAGTGAGCTATTCTGGTAACTATCTGGCGTCAGTCTGCCCGTCCGTCTGTCTGCAAACATTTAACATTTAAACTACTCCAGAACCACTGGGTTAATTTCCGCCAAACTTGCCACAAAACATGCTTGCATAAAAATATTCAAGGTCAACCAAACAAAGTTTTACACATATTTTGAAGTGAAGATAATATAATGAAGAATTAGTAAAACGAATGAATTCTTTTTTTTTTAATTTTAATTCTTTTCAAGAACCACTGGGCAAATTTCAATTAAACTTCGCAGAAATCATCCTTGAGTTTTTTGTTCAATAGGGGATGATAAGGAAAAGGCAAAAATAGGGTCGGATCATTTAAAAATGTTCTTAAGAAGCACTAGACCAGATAAGTTGAAATTTATATAAAATCTTCATAACATAGCATAGTTTCAAGTTTTTTCAAATCATGGCATTCGGGGGTAGGGTTTGGGGCCAAAAAGGAAATTAAAGTTCTCCACGGTGAAATTAACATATGCTGGAGTTCCTCATTAACAATATCTTCGTAGTCGTTGATGATCAGGTCACCCAACGGTTCCCATGGGCACAAATTATGCTTCTTTCTTAGCTGATATTCTTATGAAGCAGAATTTATTCAAAAACTTCTATATGAGTAGAAAAAATATATATTGCTGCGACACTCAATCCGACATTTAAATATAACGACGATGTTTTATCTTTCAACAATGATAATTTCCATTCATATGTCGATTCGATGTTTACATGTGAACTCGAAATAAAAGACGCATCATAGTCGTCCACATTTGCTCCATTTTATTGGAAGTAGATATCAACGACAAATTACCAACTCAACTTGATGATAATGGGGATAAGCTCAGCTTCTCCGTCGCCAACTTCCCATACTTAAGTAGCAATATTTCATTCTCACCTGCATATAATGTTTATATCTCTCAAGAGACTCGATACGCAAGAGCTTGTTCTGTGTACGATCAGTTTTAAATCGAAGCAGGCTACTGACAAACTAGTTGATGGTACAGGGGTGTCAACAGACTCGTTTAAAGTCATGAATTTGCAAATCATATGGTCGTTATAACGATTTAGTTTGCCAGTACAACCTATAGTTTAGAAATTCATTTCAAAATTAAGGATTATCTCCCTCATGCATAGCTCTTATCCTTAGACGAATTTGACTCCACTTTTAGGCACTATGTTTTCCCCTAAAATAGCTCTAGCAAGTTTATTGTTATTTTGAATCTCAAACATTTCGGTTAAGCATCATTGAAGAGACAGTATTTGTCGAAATGCACATCTGGTGCATCAAAATTGGTATCATATTAGTTTTACATAATAGGGTTAAATGCTGTCTGACGTGTTTTATACCAAATGTTAGGCCGTTCTTGGCACACTGATTTTCACTATGGATAACTCTGGTTACCTGATTAAGATATAGGGCTGACGGCGGATGTGAGCAGTCGACAGGGGATGCTTATTTCTCCTGGGCACCTGATCCCACCTTTGGTATATGCAGGGATCCGTGTTTGCCCAACTCCCTATTTTGTATCGTTTATAGCAAGTATGATATTGATCACTATTCGTTGTCTTCACCTTTCATATCGGATAAATCTTTAAAACTTCTTCTCAAGAACAACAAGTTCATGATTAATTATATTGATATGCAAGCATTCCCACATAATACATATTCAAATTAGTTCAAATTGTGGTCCATGGGGGTAGGGTGGGCCATCAATGGGTATCAAAATTTTACATTGAAATATATAGGAAAATTGTTCTCAATAACAGCGGGGCCACGAATACTCATATATATCATATGAAAGATGAAGATTAAGAACAGTGATCAATCTTGTAACTCATTGAGGAATACGAAATACAGAACTGTAGCTCTCTGAAAACATTGGTCAGACATATCAGAGAACTACAGATCCACCCCTTATAAAACCTTCGATTTTCGGCGCAGAAATAAGTGCTCACGTTTGAGACCTTATATCGGTATATTCTTGCACTGGTGCCTCATGAATTTCATATAAAAAATCTTAACATATTCTCCTCCTATGCCTGTGTCGAAACATACCTTCAAACATACATTGAAGCATCATGCGACTCGAAAATTCACAACTTCAAAGGATTTTGTTGGTTGATGTAGCCATATCAGCATATGGTGTTTATATCTCTCAACTGATTCCATACACAAGAGCTTGTTCTGCGTATGGTCAGTTTTTAAATCGAGGCAAGCTACTGACAAACAAGTTGATGGTACTGAGGTTTCAATGGTCTCGATTAAAGTCAGCATTTCGCACATTCTATGGTCGTTATAGCGATCTAGTTTGCCAATACACCCTATCATAGGGTTAACTGCTGTCTGACGTGTTTCATACCGATTGTTAGATCGTTCTTGGTACACTGATTTTGACTACAGATAACTCCGATAACCTGATCAGGATAAAGGGTTCAAGGCGTTTGTGAGCGGTCGGCAGAGGATGATTACTTCTCATAGGCACCTGATTCCATCTCTGGTGTGTCCAGGGGTCCGTGTTTGCCCAACTATCTATTTTGTATTGCTTGTAGGAGTTATGAGATTGATCACTGTTCGTTATCTTCACATTTCATTAGGTGGCCAGTCACTTTGAACCTTGTTGCTATTTGTATCTATTCATAATATTTGATTGATGAAATTGTATATTGTTTAACGTCACGATCGAGAATTTTTCACTCATATGGAGACGTCCCATAATATTCGATACGAGTGATGTATTCGATCTTCATTATTATAAGCACGAATAATTGATATAATTTTTTTTAAGGTAAAATAAGCTCTTGAGTATTGAAAATGCTACAAAAGCCTAATTTGGTCCTTTACACTCCATTTCAATAATGAAGTGTAAAATCAGAGTTGAACGCTGTAAATGTTGAATATTCAAACCTATTTGAATAATTATCGTGAAAGGTGAAGATTCGAATAATAATCATCTAACATAACTGGAATGATTTTATTCGAAACATTTCGATGAAATATTTGTAGGGATATATGAGAATGGAAATGAACTGAGGTTCGCACTGACTACTACATGGTAGGGTTACGTCAACAAACGAAATCCTTTGAAGTTGTGAGTTTCGTATGGGGCTTTAATGAATATTTGAAGATATGTTTGGACACAAGTATAGTTGGTGAATATGCTCAAGATGTTTTGAATATCAAATCTAAAAGACAGCGATGCAAGAATGTGCGCATTTTTTGCTTCGTAAATTGAAGGTTTCTATAAGGCGCTGATCTGTCCGAATATGTTTTCAGACAGCAACAGTTCTGCAGCTTTGGATATATCAGAAATGAGATTAGGTGCCTAGGAGTAAGCATATCCTGTCGACCGATTACACCTGCTGTGAGCCCTATACAGTGCTCCCTCGATATATTGGCCCCCGTTATAATGCCACCCCCGCTTATTGCCTGAAAATCCTAAAGAATAGATTTCTTCCCAAGTTAACACCTCCGTTATAATGCCAACACCGCATAATGCAATATGCCTCTGATTTTCACAAAAAATGGTCAAATTTTATAGGGTTTACCCTCAATAATAATGCCAATTACCTAACACCCATCAGTAATCACACCTGTACTTTGATAGCGATGCCGTGAAGTGTGACAGTTTGGACAATGTATTCAGGTAACGAGGTTAAAGCTGACATCAATTAATAAATATAGTATAATTCTATATGTCCGCCATATTTCTCTGCTAATCCGCCATATTAGTTGGAATTTCTATTGTTATATGTATAGGGGTTCGCATGGTATATAAGGGGAAGAGCTTTGCTACGCTTCACTTCACATCAGTGTCTTCGATTTACCTGTGCGGGTAGCTTCGACAGGTAACACGTACATCTCCGATACTAATTTATAGGACATCAAGAAGAAATGAAATCACGTTTTGGAACACCACGCAGTGCTCAAAATTATAATAAATATATCGTACAGTAGTAAATCATTCTAAATATATATATTTGGATAAATATATATAGAATGCCTTTTCTTTACGTGAACGTGCGTACATTTGCAGTAAATATGTCAAAACTATACAAAAATGCGGAGAAATATTTCATCTTTTATCTATTGATAAAATGGAATAAGCAAAGAGTATACAATCTATACCATTCACAATTACTTCAAGTAAAAGGCAAAGACATAAATACTACTGTACTTATAAAATGGCATGTATGCTCGCCATGAAAACGCATTGAATGCGGACGACTATTTACCTGGGCCTACTCGTAATATCTGTAAAGGACCGCAGATGTACGTGTACACTTGTCGAAAATACTCTAAGTAGTAGTAAAACTCCCTTTATTTGCATAATCCATGAAACAAAACGATAAATTCCATTTGCATTCCAACAGTAAACAACATTGTCCATTGTACAGACTGCGACACACTTAGCCCGTGCCGATCAGCTATCTTCAATCAGGGGAAGTATCAGAGTATAATATTTACCCTGTAGTGTGCATGAATCCTTATACCATATGATTTACTGGTCAGAGTATTGCAGATTTATAAATCAGGAAAGCATTTAGGTACATAAATTTGTATATACAACACTGTACGAGTGTATGGGATGAGAGAGAGAGAGAGAGAGAGAGAGAGAGAGAGAGAGAGAGAGAGAGAGAGAGAGAGAGAGAGAGAGAGAGAGAGAGAACAACGTGAGAGATAACGACGAGAGAGAGAGAGAGAGAGAGAGAGAGAGAGAGAGAGAGAGAGAGAGAGAGAGAGAGAGAGAACCGATGATCTTGTAATAATCGTGCTCTTATTAAGACAAATGATATCGTTAATTCAATAAAAAGAGAACAGTACTAGTAACTCAATATTGCTCTCATTAATTGATAATACAGATTTATTTGATTCATTTAAAGCACGCATTAATTAAAAATTAAACATATTTTTATATAATGTTATTTTCAATTACTTCATTTTATGCTAATTTGGCGCTCAATAGATCTTATATATCTATGCCATTTTGCGTTATTACATTCTGCGTCTAACTCGACGCAAATTGTACTAATGCAAAATGTAATAATCGAGTTTATCATATTATGCGTCGTTATCAAACATCAAGGGGAGAGGACAGGAATGTCTGTCACCCACCTTTAATAACAATATCCATTTTTTGTTCGTTTGTAATGCAAATAAAAGATACATTGAGTGACAACCCCTCCCCCACTTACCCCAGCTTGAAAGTTCTGATATAATAGTAGAAGACACACCACCACCAATTAAGAAAATGAAGATATGAGGCACTCATAGTAGAGGACTCTAACCACCCCATCCGACCCCCAACGATTGAAGAAAATGAAGTGTAGGGGAAAATTATTGAGGTAGTCAAAGTAAGACTCTTTAATCCTTCACCCCACATTAGGACTTTGAACATCGGACAAAACACCTTGGTTTGTTTTATTTTATTGCTGTTTTCGTTCATCTTTTTTAATTATTATTTTGAAGAATCCAATTTTCCATTTTTTCCCCTGTTGTACCACCCCCACCCCCCCCCCAATGACGATACATGTCTGGTTCTTACATGTACATTTTGTTTTGCAACACATGCATGTATACGAATTGTATGGTGCATGTAGAATTGCACCCTTTACCAAGTTTTCCTTCATTTACACAGTGTAAGGAATGGTAAACCGAAATCACAAAACAAAATGCATAAAGACCAAGATATTTTCAAGCGTAGGAACTTCATTCATGAATACATAAATACATGTATTCAGAAAAATCGCATGCATGCATTGCAGGACTATAGCATTTGTGTGTTTTAACGTTTCTGTAACATGCCATAATGATTACTTTGAGGCTTGAGTGTAATTTATTCATAAATATTTTCATTTCGTAGATCTGGCGCAATGGCCATACCGCTGTACGTAGAAATTTCAAATTCAAATGTATTCGATAAGATGTTAGTATGCATAAATCAGTAAAATTCGTGTTGAGCTTTTATTTGATATGATACAATGTCAATATACTGTAATGCATTAGTAGGATATGCAGAAGGCAAGAGTATAAACATTTTCTTTTTTCATTATCAGTATCAATATCTATATGATCACGAAAAAACATTATATAATTTATATCCGGATTCATTTATACCGATTTAGATATCAATAAAAACAAAGCTGCATAGTTTGGGAGAGGGGTTTCTAATGAGTCTGATGAAATTAAAAGAAGGAACCTAACATTTGCATTCAAACTAGATATACTTCAACATGAATTCATTTCTGCTCTGACTGAAAGCATGATTCTAAATTCGGGAACGAATCTTGCATACAAAATGATTAATAGGGGAACACATAAATTCGAGCTCCTTTGGAATTTAATGAAATGTAGATATGCACCTTTCTTTCAACACGAATTGATATGTTGTTTCAGGCACGAAAACAGGGGGTTGGGGTGGGCAGGAAGGCTGGTCTGCTTTCCCCACTTTTTTTTTTTTACAATTTACTTTTCCCCCGTTATTCTAACATACAAAGTCAGTATTTTCTACATGCATAGTTCAAACTAATATATTTTTTAAAAATTTGTAATGAATTCAATTATAAGTATCAACTCCTGTAAGTTTCCAATATATTGTCAATCACAAATTTTTAAATAGCTGGAAATTTTTAATGCCTGAAAGCTTACATTTATATAAGTGATCTATTTTCTTTCCTTCTGTGAAATGATATATTATAAATCGAAGTAGGACAGTCTCTCTCTCTCTCTCTCTCTCTCTCTCTCTCTCTCTCTCTCTCTCTCTCAATGAATATGGACATACAGAGACCGTAAATGATTATGTGGTTCCAAAAGAGACAACAAAACTATATTTTCGTTTATAAATTTCCTTTCATATGTGTCTTTGTGTAATGAACTGTTTATTATGTATTGCAAATGTAATACACGCATTTGCACACAGATGTATATTTTCGATCATTATTCCCTTATTTGTATATCCAAGTTTGTGTATGATCATCGAGAAATTTGGAATTGTGCACGCAATATATCCAACCAGATATTAGATTCCCCATTTCTATAAACTGCAAAACCTCGACCAAACAAGCATTCAATAATCAATGCAGGAAAATTTTTCGACTCTGACATCTCCCCTGATTGAAGACACACTGTTTGGCACGGGTGAAGTGTGTCGCAGTCTGTATAATGGAATGAGAACGTGTTGTAAAGTTCTAACGAGATACAACTGGAGTTTATCATTTTGTTTCGTGGATTTATCAGAATAAAGAGAATCTAATATTTTCGGTAAGTGCACATCTCCGATACCTGTTGAATAGACGCCCGTATTTGATACTTTTTTTTGGCGATTATACCTTGTGCATTGCATATTATGCATATGGCATGCACCTTTATTTTGCAAGAATTGATATAAATAATATATTTTATGCACGTTTTGCCTATTCCATTCTATCAGTATGTAATTGGCAAATGATTTATCCGCATTTATTTTATTAGAAAATGCAAATACTTGCATGTACTTACAAGTATGCAAGAAAAGCTTCTTTCTTCTTCTTTTTTTTTTTTTTGCATTTTTGTCTAACTTATCTAAACTTCCAGAATGTTGCATTAGTATACAATCAATATTTTGTAATTTTGAGCAAAGCATAATGTTTTAAAATGTTCTTTTATTTGTTTCTCATCCCCTATATATTACTATCGGAGATGTGCACTGGTCGAGTCCACCTAGAAAAATCACTCAGGTGTGACAATCACATTTGGGGTATATACGGGTAGAGTAAATTAGGCTACCTGAAAGAAATATGGCGGATAAAATGAGAAAGGTGTACGTATTTATTAATTCATGTCAGCTTTAATTACTAACAAGTGCAGTATTGAACTCAAGATAATTTAAATGCTTATACATCTGGTGCATCAACATTGGTACCGTATAAGTTTTACATTATGACCCCCTGGGTCGAGGCCTCTGCTGGTGGACTGTTAGTCCCCGAGGGTTTCTACAGCCCAGTAGCTAAGTACTTCGTTATTAGCTTGAAAATACGGATGTATATTTAATTGCTGTTATAAAATTTAGAAATTCATTGAAATTCATTTCAAAATTAAGGATTATCTCCCTCATGCATAGCTCTTATCCTTACACGAATTTGACTCCACCTTTTTTTGGCACGCTGTTTTTGGTTATATAAAGCTCTAAAACTTCATAGTTATTTCGGATTTCCAACATTTCGGTTGAGCATCACTGAAGAGACATTATTTGTTGAAATGCGCATCTGGTGCATCAAAATTGGTACTGTATAAGTTTTACAGAATGAAGTCCAAATAACTTGATGGTGTTGAATTTCTTTTGATTGCTCAGAAAAATTGTCCGTAATGGTGAATTCGTTATAATGGTACCCCCGCTTTATTACCCAAATTTGTCTTCAACAAAAGTTGGCAATAAATCGAGGGATCACTGTATTTTGATCAAGTAAATGGAGTAATCCTTTGTCAAATTCAGTGTGCCAAGAACGGCCTAACAATCGGTCTCAAACACACCAGACAGCATTTGACCCAAGTCTAGATTGTATTTGCAAACTAGAATATTATGACGACCATAGAATGTGCAAATTGCGGACGTTAAACGAGACTATTAAAACCCCAGTAACATCTACTTGTCTGTCATTTGCCTACCTCGATTTCAAAATTGATTAAACGCAGAACAAACTCTTGCGTATCGATTTACTTGATATATCTAAACATCATATGCATGTAATAATGGAATATTGCTTCATGGGAGGTTGGCGATGGAGAAGCTGAAATCATCCCGTTTATCATGAAATTGATTTGTTAGTTTGCAAGCATCTCCAAGTAGTGTAGATTGAAAATGGTTCAAATCATGATCCACGGGGTAGAATGGGTCCGCATTAGGGGATCGAAGTTTTATTTGGGACTATATATAGGATAAATCTTTCAAGAAGAAAAGGACCAATATTACTCATATTTGATGGTTATTCCTTCTAGGCACCTGATCCCATCTCTGGTGTCCAGGGATCATTGTTTACCCAATTCTCTATTTTATATTGCTTACAGGAGTTAAGAGATTGATCACTGCTCGTTATATTCACCTTTCATTAATATACAAGCATCCTTACGTAGTGTTAATTAAAATTTGTGCAAATTGTGGTCCCCGAGGTAGGTTGAGGCTAAATTAGAGGGTCCAAGTTCTTACAGAGAAATATAGAGGAAATATATTCTTCTCAATGAAAATAAGGACATAAATACTCATATGCAAGCATCCCCAGGTGGTACAGATTAAGGAATGCTCAAATCGCGACCATCGGTGGTAGAATGGGGCCACAATAAGGAATCAAAGCTTTATATAGGAATATATAGAGAAACATCCTTGACAATCGTCTCAAGAACATCAAGGTCATGATTTAGTCATATTGATATGCAAAGATGTTTCGGTAGTGCAAATTGAAGTTCAATTTATGGTCCCTAGAGATAGGGTGGACTGATAATAATAGAACAAAGTTTCAGATGGAAATATACAATAATTATCAGAATCCATTCGAATATTCTTCATTTTAGTCACTGTCCTTTTCTCCAAGGCAAGCTTGTTTTAGATTAAAACGATCTCCACGTTTTGTAGTATGATGACTGCAACACATATTTATGATGACCGTATACTCCGATTTTGAATTAGAATTTAAGAAGTGAAGGTAGCCTCCATGTTAACTCGTGCGAAAAAGGTGTCGTTGCTTGTTTACTTCGCGAGGTAGTCATGAAGCAAAACCAAGGCTAGTTTAACCTCTTCAAAGCGCATTTAAATTCATTTTTATCCAAAACAAATTCGAAATATGGTCCCTGCTGGTGGACTGTTAGTCCCCGAGGGTCTCTACAGCCCAGTAGCTAAGTACTTCGTTACTAGCTTGAAAATACGGATGTATATTTAATTGCTGTTATAAAATTTAGAAATTCGTTTCAAAATTAAGGATTATCTCCCTCATGCATAGCTCTTATCCTTGGACGAATTTGGCTCCACTTTTTTGGCACGCTGTTTTTGGCTATATTTAGCTCTAAAACTTCATAGTTATTTCGGATTTCAAACATTTCAGTTGAGCATCACTGAAGAGACATTATTTGTCGAAAAGCGCATCTGGTGCATCAAAATTGGTACAGTATAAGTTTTACATACGGACATAATCATGCGGTAATCAAATTCATAATGTATGAACGTTTTTTGTTACGGTCATCATACTACAAAACTTGGAGGTCTTTTGATCTAAAATAAGCTTCATTTGAAGAAAACTACAATGACTAACATTAAGAATACTCCACTGTATACTTGATAATTATCTTTAAATGAAGCAAATGAATAATCAATCATTTGAAATCGTGATTATAAAATTCTTACCGATGAGGTCAGCTGCCGTTTTTGATGGACATAATATGTTTCTTGGATTCAATCCCTTTGAATTAGTATTTGGTCATACAGTTTGTTCTTTGAAATTGTTAAAAGGGAAGTGGTTGTCTGAAACTTGTGTTCTTGACCTTTTAGACTATACTGTATAGGGAAATAATTCCACGAGTTGTAATTTTTGCGTTGTTTTTTTTTTTCATTTTACACACATTCGCAGAGTCATAAATTCGTGGATTCGAATCACTTTAAGCCCCCTTTTTTAAAACACATTGTGTATTAAAGAATAATGAAATTAAAATATTCACGGTTTTTTAAATTCGTGGATTTGTCTACACCGGGAATATAGCGAAAATTTCCACTGCGATATGTTTTCCCCCTATACAGTATATCTAATTTCAAAGAAAACTTCATAATGCTTGCAAATTGGTACACGAAAATCTCAAGAGTTCTCCAACCCAAATGAAATCTGGTATGGCAAAGTTGCTAGTCTTTAGACCAGTTGATAGGTTTTCGTACCTGCCTCTTCCTGGTCATCCTTAACAGGCCAGGCATTATGGTAAAGCTTAGTGATGCTAACTATATAGTTAAGACACCTGACCGTGTTTAAAGACTAATTTGATAGATGATTCCAAAATCATGTAAAATTATTTTACACTTTAGCCAATATTTAGGCATTTCAATATTGCACTGGAAATTTCAGCGTAGAAACTAGTCAAGATACTTCAATCAGAGTGTCCGTTTAAGGAACTCAAAATCATTGCCAATATTGATATCAAGCTTAAACATTTGAATATTCATCCATGGAACTGACCATACGCAGAACATCCTCTTGCGTATTGCATCATTTGAGAAACACAAACAACAGATGCATGCAAGGTGAAGATAACGAACAGTGATCAATCTCATAACTCCTATAAGCAATACAAAATAGATAGTTGGGAAAACACGGACCCTGGACACACCAGAGGTGGGATCAGGTGCCTAGGAGGAGTAAGCACCCCCTGTTGCATGTGATAAGGCAGTATTGCTATAGGAATATGAGAAGTTGACAATGGCGAAACTGAGGTCATCTCGTTTGTCATTAAGTTGTTGTTAGTTTGCCGTTAATATCTGTGCTCAATAAGATATCTAAGTATGAAGCAGATGTAGAAGACTGTATTGTCTTATATTTTGAGTTCACTGATATATAGCGAATGGAGATATGGATTAAAATGATTATTGTTAATAGATAAAATGTTGTCGATATATTTATATGTCGAGATGAAGACCACAGCAAGATAGTTTTTCCTTCTGATGTAATATCTTGTTGTAGCTTTGAACTTGACATTTAGATATATAGAGGACGTTTTATCTATCTAAATAAACAATTTCATTCATAAATCAAATTGATATATCCCAGTGTACTCGAAATAAAAATCACGTCTGAGTCTTCTATATCTGCTCCATATTTAGATACTTTATTTCAACGTAAATGGTAACGGCAAACTAACAAATGAACTCCATGGCAAACAAAATGACCACTTTCTCCAACGTCAACTTCCCCAATTTGTGTAGTAATATTCCATTATCACTTGAAAATGGCGCTAATATATCTTAGCTGATTCGATGAAGAGACATTATTTGTCGAAATGCGCATCTGGTGCATCCAAATTGGTACCGTATAAGTTTTACATGTTTTGCATAAGATCAATTTTGAAATCGAAGCAAGCTACTGATGAGAAATAAGCTGATTTTATAAGGATTTTAACACTCTCGTTTACAGTTTGAGTTTCGGATTTCAAACAGTTCGTTATAATGATGTAAAACTTATACGGTACCAATTTGGATGCACCAGATGCGCATTTCGACAAATAATGTCTCTTCAGTGATGCTCAACTGAAATGTTTGAAATCCGAAATAACAATGAAGTTTTAGAGCTATTATAGCCAAAACAGCGTGCCAAATGATCTAATGTTCAAATCAAAGTTGATATTTTGTCGATACCGAAGTCAAAATCAATATTTACAGAACAACCTAACACGCCAGAAAGCATATCTATATCTTAATCATGTAAATGAAGTTATCCGTAGTCAAAATCAGTGTGGCAAAAAATGACCTCACAATCGGTATAAGACATCAGACAGTATTTGACCCAATGAAAGGCTGTATTTGCATATTAGATCATTATAACGACCTTAGATTTCGGTAAATACTGACTTCAAACGAGACTGTAGAAATCCCTGCAACTTATTTATCAATAGACGGTCTCGGTTTGGAAATTGATCATACACAGAACATGAAATTAAAAAAAAGCTTGGAATATAGATGTGAAGCAATGAAACTGAAAATAATTTACCTTGAACTTGATTAAGCCTACATATATATAAGATAACTTTATAATTAGTGTAATGAGTTGTGGATTGTATTGAGAATTGCAAGTGGAGATAGAGAGAGAGAGAGAGAGAGAGAGAGAGAGAGGGGGGGGGGAGGGAGGTTCTTACTCATTTCTGACTGTAAAGTCGACAGTGAACAATATTCCAATGAATAATCAAGGCTCTGAAATTTTCTTGGGTTCTTTGCATTATTGTGTCCTTTTTCGTTTCTTCCTACTGATACATTAAATTTATTCCATCTCTTTCCAGTGTAGGAGTTCCTGGTAATTTCTCTTCCAATCCAAAGTATATTAATTCCACAGAAGATGCATACTGCAATAATTGTTGAAAGGAAGACAACTTTTCTGTTCAGTTTCATGTCACTATTTTTCATAGAAAACCATACTAAAGCACTTTCCACCATTGTTTCATCGGAAATTTCATTACAACAAAGTAGTTCTGTCTATCTCGAATTCCTGAAACAGAAAAATATATAAAATAAAAACGTTTGTAATAGTCTATCCGCAAACCAAAACACAACACATATTGAGCATTTCCAAATCCCTTTTTTTCTTCCCTCATTCTTTTCATTATATCTTAAATCATTTTCCTTGTGGCTCCTTGCAACTTTGCTAATTCCAAATGTATTGATTCTGACTGTCCTTTGGGTCAAATTAACAAAGACAAGAGGGGGATTGTGCAAAATGGGTAAGACACAATCTCCAAACATATGGAACCTAGGCATTCAGCTTCGACTTTGAGAGGACTTTGAGAGGTGTCCTCAACCTCAACCTTGTTCTAATAGGCAAAGAAAACAACAAAATAGGCGACAGTTTATGACGAGAAATATGTTGCCAAGGGCTACCTCCTACGATGGGAGTGATTATTTAGTCACAGTGATCAGTTACTGTCCGTCTGAAGCTGAGCAGCCCTCAGTGAGTAAAGTTCCGAGCCGCCTCGTCTCTCTGCTCATATAGATGTATGGAGATAGGAGAAAAGCCAAAAAGTAGACATAAAACCTCGCACCAGACAAACGAAAATGGAAGAAATCTGCCACACAAAAACTGGTCACTTTGAATGTTAGAATATCACAAACCTGGACAAGACAGATCACCTGAAAAATACTGCGCTCATACACAGTTAAGGAGCTAATAAAACGGTGTGTCGACATTGCTGCCCTTCGGGAGACCAGGCTTGTAAACTCTGGATTAATCAGAGAGTCTTCTCCTTTGGCGTCGGTGGCCTAGTGGTTAGGCCGTCAGACTCTCGACCGAAAGGTCGTGGGTTCGAGTCCTGGCCGCGGCAGGGCTGACGTTGTGTCCTTAGGAAAGGCACTTTACCTGAATTTCCTCTCTCCACCCAAATGTAAAAGGGGTACCTTGCTATAGACAGTGAAAAATATTGTTAGAATGTTAGTGCTCTGGCGCTTGTAATGGCATTGTGCACTTTAAGCTTTCTAGGAGGCTGAGAAAGTTCTATATTGATACAAGGTCTGCCGGGGTAATAATGTACATTGATTATTGTAAAGCGCTTTGAGCAGCATACGCTGGAAAAGGCGTTATATAAAACCAATCATTAATTCATTATAATCAGGGAAGGAAACTATACTCTTTTCAGGAAGAGTCTTGGGGATGATGAAAGGAGGATTGATGGCGTTGGCTTGCTGTCCATAACGGACTACTAAACAAGATCAGCACACCTAGAGACATCTCTGAAGGAATCACTATCATGTAACTGACAACAAAAGCTGGTAAAGCTCATATCAGATGAAATACCCCAACTTCCTTAAATGGCAGAATTGAATGAACTGAGAGGCAATGTAGTTTCAGACCCAATCGCTCAACAACGAGGGTACGTTAAGGCAGGTTATGAAGATATTTTCAGGGATAAATCCGCGAAAGAATGTGACGTTATAATTTAAATAAGTATATCACAAAGTACATGTATATATCAAATTTCGATTTTATTTTTATGTAAGTTTTATGCATAAAATAAACCATGCAGCTATTAAGATTTAAAAAATGGAATGTTATATTGCTGTTTCACCTTTTGATCGGCCAAGTTAGTTCTTCCATTAATTAATTCCACACTTTACCGACTGATACCACGGTGACCAGACACACTGATTGTTATTCTTTTTTGAGTTAATAACAAAGCCTGCAACATGTAATCCGCTGGAAAAATGTTTAGATAGTTTTGTAGTGTAGCTTTAGTGCTTATTGTTAATTATATTTGTGTTTTCTCCATAATGTAATCCTTTCACGTCCTGACGAAGGGACAGGTTGTCCCGAAAATTTGACAATTCCAATTGTTCATGTCGTTGGTCATTCTAGTGCTTTATATATATATATATATATATATATATATATATATATATATATATATATATATATATTGTAGACTTCTATAATATCAAAGAAAATAATTTATAAATGATTGTTTGAGAAACATTATTATTATTTCGTCATAGAGATTTACACATACGCCGTTTGACACTTGACAGCGGTAGTAGACAACAAGTATATATTATGTCATTTTCACTCGATACACCTATGACGTGACGCATTTTTTCATTATGACGTCATAAATCGTGAAGTACATTGGGGTATATCAAGAGTTATATCCCTGTTGTTACAAACCTTACCTTAAGGATGTACTCTCGAGGTAATTGTACCACGAGTGGGTCGCCATACTTTTTAAAGTCGTAAATCAGGGAATGTCTGTGTTTTAATTTGTATGCACACAGTAAAACATTAATATGTGTTATTGTTTGTAAGTAATGTTACTAAACTAACTAAAATTAATTAAAACATGACAATTTTTACTTTTACCCCTCATTTTACGACATTCATGATGACGTTACAATTGTAAACAAACTCGAGCTCAAAGACACACACTGTACTATGTCGCATTTAGTTTATTCTAAAGCAGTCCAGTAACATACATGGTCGATTCGTTAGAAGTAAAACGGCAGTTATGGATCAGGCTTCATCCGATATTTTCACAAGTGAGTGGCAGACAAAGAAAATTACAGACAAGCAGGCACAACCACACACTTGGTGACACAGTGCCTGTACTGTACATAGTGTCAGACGAGAGGGGAGAATAGAAGTATGTTAGCGATGTAGTACCCGAACCAGAGTTGTTGATATAGTGTTGAATGAATTTGTAAGTGTTTTAAATATACAAGACAGTTTTTTTTATGAAAATAAAATCTACGAACTAATAGGTACTAATATATTTATACCTAAATTGATCTGCGATCTTCCCGATCCCGCATAGTCGGTCATGAGCGAATCTCGCTCCTAACGTTCAATGTATCATTATTGAAGCATTATTTTGATTAAAAAGTGTAATCTATATTATTGTTTTAAAAAATCGCCAACTGCTATACAGAAAATTTGATTCATTAAAAACAATTCAAAGGGAAAGCGGTCAGGGGGTTTCTTCCATCTAGAGAACTATGGTGCGCCGTTCGTGTACAAATTAGTTAAAACAAAAGATAATTTTGTTCACTATATATACATTTATAGATATGTTTCTATCGGGCTACTACATCGATAATTTGTCTCTGATCAGTTCTGGAAAATTTAATTATTTTATCAAAATGTTATTTTAATTATTCCTTCAAAGTGTAATTGTAAAAAAGTTTTAATAATGTTAAAATTTGTTTATAGGGCATTGATTATGCATATTAAAAAAAATCCTGCTTAGAATTTCAGCATATATTTCACAAACAGTCATTTATGCACAAACAAATTCATATATAACATTTTGCATAAGAATTTCTTTTAGAGTAACATTTTTTTGAGAAAGGCATTAAAACATAATCCCTGGCTAGACAAAAATTAGAGTTAGTTGAAGTTGGTGTATTAGCAGTCTGGTGGTAAACCTCATAGTATAATTATTCTGTTCTATTTTTAAGAATTTACAGTATTGATAGAAATTGAGTTCCAGCGTTTGCTTTTTGGCTTCATCCATTTGGTAACCACAGTGAGAGGGATGAGTCGTGCTATCATCATATGAAGAACCATACCAGGAAGTGTGGATTTCTTCCTCATGGCCACATGGAAGTTGACTGTTAAAACTGGTTTCTGGATAATAACTCAAGCACTTTGCACTCTAGTCAAACCAAATTTGGACATATGGATACATACAAAGAAGGGAAGATGCCTATCAATTTGGGTTCAGAAGGTCAAAGATCAAGGTCACAGTGCATGGGAATTAGAAAATTCTGATGCGGGGGCATATGTTTTACACGTTCTGTAGTTATAAATGAATTAGTATTGTATATACACATATATTATTTTTGTTTTCTGGTTATTTATCATATAATGAAATAAATATATAGAATTTGTAAATATGAATTGAAAAATAGACATTTTATAACAAATCGTACAGATATTGTTATTGTTTAGAATATATGCCAGTGTATGAAGGGGGGTGGTGACACAAAATGGTTCAAATCTTTGTTCCAATGTACACTACCCCACAGATTTTTTTTTCATTTAAATCAAACAAAAATATGATTCAAATCTACATTAGTAATTTCAGAAAGAGTTTGATACAGATATTCTCCCTGGATTGAATTTGTTGATGAAATAGGTCTTCAAATGTGTGTGATATTTAATTCAATGTGTTACTTAATACTTGATTTTTTGTAGAATTGATGATATATTTTATGTAAAAGTTATTGAAATAATCAATTATGCTTAATTTTCATAAAATAAAATAAATTCAAGATTATCTGTCCTTAATATTTGTTTTATAGTGTGTTTCTTGTGAAAAATGGTGATTTTCATGAAAAATTAAGTTTCAGCAAAGGGGCAAATTTGAGGGGTTGTAATTCTTTAGGTCACACTAACATACTCTTTTTTATGCTTTAAATGTCTTTCGGATAAAGATGCATCAGTTAAGATGGTTTATCAAAAAGTTTGATACTTTTTTAAAAATTCAAACCAGGAGAGAACATCCTTAATGCATCTTCAATGTATACAATCTTGGTATACCATGACACAAGAAAATGTTCGACTTCTGCTTCATATAGTTGATCCGTTAGTTTTACAAAGTAGTAGAAGAAAGACTAGGACGGCGTGTTTATACAAATCCTGGTCCGGACTTCATGTGGCATATATAATCTTATGACTAACTAAAATAATTTGGTGTCTACATTAATGGATACATTGATGGGTACTCTAGATACATGATTTGGCTAGAGGCGTTTACAACAAATAGTGACCCTGTTGTAATAATAATTTATTTTATGTCAGCCGTGGAATTGAGGATGGGGTGTCCTAAGTAGATAAGAGCTGACAGAGGGACAAAAAATGGCCATGTTGAAAATATGCAGACACTTCTACGATATGAACATCAGGATTAATTCTCTAATCGATGTTTTTATATGATTCAAGTAACGAAGATTACTTCACTTGCGAATTTCTCGAAAACATTTACTCCAGTTCTGTTGTATGAATTTGATACAGGTATGCGAGTTGTTTAAAGCATGGACAGCGACATAACATAATATGACGAAAGGAGTATAAAACAAAAACATGGTGACCTCCTTCTAATTTCAGAAGGCAACAATTTAGCATGAGTAACAGCAGTGGTTATAATTGAATTCATTATTCGAAATAAAAAAAAAAACCAATTCTTAGTGAGAGTCATTTAACCTAAAAATATTAATAAAATTATGTAATCACCGATAATAAGAGAGAAAACACGTAGCATCGTTGTTTTCAAAGTGGGGACACAGCTAAAGAAGTTCATTTTAAGATTACCTTAAAATTCTTGATAAGCAAGACAAATGGATCTGGGGCACTTCTACCCAAACCTCAAAATCCTAATTCGTAGGAGGGGGAGGAAAAAGTTGATTAACTTCACGTATTCTTCAACTCAGCATTCCACGCATCAACTACCTTTCACTACTGCTTTTAAAATGGGGGAGGAGACTGCCAGTCATTGGAACTTTGTATGTAGCAAATACGCGTTTTGTAGAGTGAAATAACAAAATTAGATTGTCGAAAATGTTCCCCTGCCCACCCCAATGCCCTGCATACGTGCATGATTACATAAATTCAAAATTTATCGATAATTCTTAAAACATCAGACAGAAATACTTACGGAAAGCCACATAATTCAATTATATATGATAACAATATACATCCAAATGACTGTACATGCGCAGACATAGTTGAATATGTTAAATTGCTTAAAGTGAAATATAGGTCCGTTGGGCCGGATGTAAAATTATATTAACATGTATCTTACTGAAATACAAAAGCTGTATTACACATGTCACCATAATAAAAGATTTACTTACTTACTTAATTATTTACTCAATACCAGGTTGAATTAAAAGTACATGTGTATCCTATTTATTTGCATTTCATTTCATGAAATTCCAAAGGAGTTCAAATATCCCCCTTCAGTATTCTACTTATTTTGTCTGCAAGATTCGTCCCTGAAAATTAGACAAGTGCTTTTGACAGAGCAGAAATGAATTAATTTTCAAGTACATGGGTTTTTTTCTTTAATTTCATCAGACAAATTAGAAAAAGCAAAAATGTGTAGTATTGTTATTATTGACATCTAAATCAGTGTAGGAATCTCGAATTTAAATTATACGTTTTCCATACTTCGTGACCTTACATTGAGACTACCATAAATCAACATCTTTATACCCTTGGTTTGTTCCCTCTTATCCATTGTATTGACATTGCATCGTATCAAATAAAACCTCAACACAAATTTTACTGATTTATAAATACAAAACTCTTATGGGGTAGAGTCCTCTACTATGAGTGTGACGTAGATCTCATGTATCACATGTTTACTCCTTCATCCAGTGGATATCACCCATTACATAAATTCTAATTATCACAAGTGAATGATCTATGTTTTCCTACGTCGCACATAAAATTTACATACTTTGTTTACAAACATATCAGAAAGTGAAATTCCCAACAATAGTGTTGGAAGATCAACTAAAGTACATCATGAAAAGAATGACAATTGCAGCAGGACTATTCTTAGGGACATAACATCAAGAAATCACAATCCTTTCAAACGATATAGTTAAAAAAATAAGTAACATTAACATACCTGTCAACCAATTTATGCAGATGACTGGCCACACAAATATCCAATAAATTAACAACTACAACAGTTTAAATGAAATCCACACATATATATTTCGACAATTCTTTCGAATTCAACAGCTCTACAACAATTCAGATCCGTCACCCAGTTTCAATTCACTCAAAATAACGTTGCCTTTTTAAACACTTTAAGTAACAGTGGAGCCACAAACACAACCATAAATTAATATGACAGGAAGACCCCAAAACTTTGCAAATGGTAACGTTTTGGATGGAAACTAATTGTAAATATCCAAAAGGATTTAAATGTGTCACCCAAAAACAAAATACCGCGTGCAATCTACTGCGATGATTGACTTTGTATAAAAAAGTAAATAAATAGTACAATTAAAAAGTGAAATGTTGATATTATAAATTTTGTTTTACTCCAATTCGTTTAAATTCATTCAGCGATAAAAAGAAATCTTCTCAAACATGATTTGTTTGTCTTTTGTAATAGACACTTTTTCTTGATGCGTAATAATGACGTATCTACAGAATGTTACGCGGCTTTGAGGGTTTAAGGTAAATTGAAAACAAACTGGAGGGAGGGGAATGAACATGTGATGAAAAGACTCTCCCGTTATTTAAGGTTTCATATGATTTATATCCAACTCGTTGAGTGTTTTCTATCCCCTCACCAATATTCAGGGATATATATCATATCTAGCTTTCATTTGCAGAATAACAAATAATGGTCATTGTAAAAAAGTCCTCCGTTCCCGATTCTATGAACAAAATACGATAAACTCAATCATTACATTTTGAAATAGTACATTTTGCGTTGAGTTTAACGCAGAATGTAATAATGTGAAATGTCTTAGATATGTAACGTCTGTTGAGCATTAGCATAAACTCAATTAATGGAAGATATCATCGAACATGTTTAAAGGTATATATGCCGTATTGAACAGTATTTTGTTTGAAGTTACAAACTAGACCAACGTCTTCTCGGTATGATAAACTATGAAAAACAATACGATATGACAATTTCGACAAATTATATACGGGTATTAAAAGAGAACTGGTCTACTGAATGTAAGGAGAAAATGATGATTTTCTTGCGCATATTTATGAAGGAGTAACGTTTATTGCGATTGTGCGCAAGGGTGCGAGAAAAATATGATTAAAACATCATGGGAGTTACAGAATATAGTCGTACTGAATGGTGATTTCATGTTAAACATAACATTTAACTCCCCTTCATATCGCTCAAAGGGATTCTCTCTAATTTGATTTAATTCCGTCTGACTGTATCATTAAAGGTGTCCAGTCAACAGCCTGTCGATATCAACGCAAAATGTGAAAATGAAATTTAATAAATGTTTCACACCTCGAAGAAAATATTTTTGCGTGTACCAAATAATTTGGTATACCCCAAGTTAAAATTTCATGGTTTAGTAACCATGCCGTTGTATTTATAATTATTAGACCAATAATTATCATTGATTAGTAGCAATCAAGCAAGGGCGTCGCGCTTTCTAAATACGGTATTTCAGTTACCAGACATGGTATGGAGCATTGAATATTATAACAAAAGCACAAACATTTGGGTGGCTTGGACGACCAACAGAAACAAGAGATCAGACATGCTGATAGAGCGATATAAATATATCTAAGATATACTCTCTCTCTCTCTCTCTCTCTCTCTCTCTCTCTCTCTCTCTCTCTCTCTCTCAGAGGTATCTAATATGCCCCATCACTAACACTTCATGAAAATAGTATAAGATGTGTACTCACCATCTTGTGTTCGGGCTTCGGTTACAAAGCGATACATCCAGCAATCTGTCATTTGAAGCAAATTTAAAAGATCCAGGAACGCATGGAAGTATTCTCTATCATGCCCAAAAATGTCCAAAAGAACAGTTTTAGTAAGTTCTTAACTTGAAGCCATTCGAAATGACATGGCAGACACTTTCGGAACACGGATGGAGATGTATTGAATGTGTACAAAAAACCTAATAATACTTGAAAACTACTCGCTGTGCACCCTCATTTGGCTGTTGAAGACAGGTAAACCCTTGAGGGTACAAATTATCAAACCCAGCCAATACAAAATTGCACCAATCAAGATAAATACTGATGATCTTGATTAAAGGATAAAAATACGGAAGGTTTATAATAAATTAAACAGAGACCACAAAGAGTCTTCACTCGCTACTCCATTTGGTCCCTCGCTTCGCTCGACACCAAATCTCTTGGTGTTCGAGAAAAGTTTACCAACATATACATACAGCATTGGTGGTGTTAATCTGTTACAGTCAAAACATTAACTCAGCATGGATTGATCAGTTCTAAACTTATCGCTGCGCTGCACACGGGTGGGAACATTTTTCATGTTTAACATTATAATTTGTTAATACAATAAGAGTAAAACTAAGTGGATTGAAAATCAACTTAGAAATTGGTATTTCAATCCAATTTTTTAAAGGGAGTGTGTGTTGAAAAATGTTCCCACCCGTTTACTGTTGGGACACAAATAGAGATTATCGACTTGTTTCATGACTTTCGGAAATACTACTTTACTGCTACTTGGAGTATTTATTGCAAGTGTTCACGTACATCTACGGTCTTATATTGATTATACAAGTAGATCCAAATAAAAAGACCTCAACTCTCGATGCGTTTTCATGGTGAGCACACGTCATATATTTGATTTACTTTTACCTTACGTCTACAGACAATTCGGTCCACATCATATTCGTACAAAACTTTACTCTGTTCTATTGAGAGTTTTACATACACTATTTGAAGAAGCCACAGCTAGTCTATACTTGGATTTTTCAACACCTGAATATAGACTGAACTCTATGATTATGGAATGTTGCAGGCTCTTTAAACCAGTAAGGGTCATGGATGATATTCTTTCCAAATCATGCCGCCAGTTCCGTCAGCTCAAATTTACAAACAAAGGAATGGATGCCGTCAACATAATCAACATTCTTCGTCATAAAAGGGTTCAGTCGTGTATTCCAACTTATTTCAAGTTCAAGTCTACATCCTGTATTTCCTACAGCTATACCTCTACTATTGCATCCAAACGTTTTAATTATAAACAGACTTTGCAGTGCCTGGATATAGACCATCTTATGAGTAATCCACCAACTTGTTCTTGTTCTTCATCATCTTTCAACTATAGTCCAGCTGGACATGTCATCACTGGTGATGTTGATATAGTTGAAAATGAGGACCTCAAATAACTTGTTCTAAAAGGTCCTAAATACAGAAAACCTCGGTCTTTCAAACGGCGATAGAACTTCATCTCTATTACGAATTCTGTCGAAGATTATGCCAAACGATGGGCAAAATATGAAAAAGAACTTGATACATTGTCAGAATGTGTTAAAAGCATAAGAAGAATATTAAAATCCCGCATTAGACATGTTAAATCAAAGGTGCGTACCATCTATCCTTCTGTGTTTGGTGAACAAGAAGTGATAAGAGAATTACATAGGTTACATGAGGAATATGTTTTCGTTCCAGCTGACAAAGCTTAAAACAACATTGTCTTTGTAATGCTCATTATTACAACTGTGTTTTAAACGAACTTGGCTTGTTCTGGGTATAGTCAGTTTTTAAATCAAGGTAAGCTACTGACAAACAAGTTGATGGTACAGGGATTTCAACAGTCTCGATTGAAGTCAGCATTTCGCAAATTCTATGGTCGTTATAACGATCTAGTTCGTCAATACAACCTCGCATTGGGTCAAATGCTGTCTGACGTGTTTGATACCGATTGTTAAGCCGTTCTTGGCACACTGATTTGACTGCGGATAACTCCGTTTACCTGATCAGGATATGGGGCTCACGGCGGGTGTGACCGGTCAACAGGTGATGCTTACTCCTCCTAGGCACCTGATCCCACCTCTGGTGTGTCCAGGGGTCCGTGTTTGCCCAACTATCTATTTTGTATTGCTTGTAGGAGTTATGAGATTGATAACTGTTCGTTATCTTCACCTTGCATTAATTCCATTTTTGAATTGTATTGAGTTCTACAGATTTCCATTTATAATCGTTAAAATCATATTGCATTGCGTGTTGAATTTCTTATCAGTCACCCGCATTTTTAATTTAAAATAAATAATTTTTTTCTAAGATTTCATTATGTCCGCAGCACTTTTCAGATAGCTAGGTATTTCTTTGGTTCACGTTAGATACCCATTATGATGAATTGAAAATAATTATGTCCTTGTAATAAATCGATTTGTAAGACCCACCCGTCTGCCCCCTTATCTATAAATAAAGCATCAATGCTGTCCTAAGGGAAAATAAAAAAAAATTAGTGAATTTATAAAGTAGCCATTCTTCTCAAATTAACAGTCTTTTAAATATCTGAAAACTTTTTTGTTTCATTTAATTGAAATATATATTTTCATTTAAAAAATGCAGTTGATCCGTCACTTACTGCAAATGAAATGCGTCAGACTATCATGATGACAAGAGCATCGCGATAAATTTTCTCTCAAGGTGTCAGATTACATGGTATTTTTAGAAGGGTTGTGATTCGTTGTTATTTTTGTGTGGTGTCATAATACATATTGCTGTATAGATTAGACCACGCCCCCTTACTGGAACCCTAACTGGGCTGCGAAGGCTCAACGCAGATGTAACCGGTCCACAAGGATGCTTACTATTTTAGATACCTGATTCCACCTTTGCCATACTCAGGGATCAGTGTTTGTCCAACTCTCTATTTTGTATTCTTTATATGGAGTTATGAGATTGGTCACTGTTCATCATCTTCAGCTTTGCATTAAGCCATTTCAACCTATTATAGTTAGATTTTTACTTTTAAAACTAGGACACGCTACTTTATCAGAGAGAGAGAGCCTGTGTAATTTTTATTGGAGCTACGACCAACAACATCCTTCAACACAGAAAAGACAGCTTCAGCATTAATTTGCTTTACTGTTGCGGTAGATGGGATGAAATTTGAGGGATATGGCAAGACAAAGACAGAAGCTCAACATGAAGCAGCAACTGCAGCTCTTAAAGCCGTATTCAATATTGTTTGTACTAAAGGTACTGTAGAAATATTTTAAGAATTTTATATTGCTGCCTAACCTGTTTGTATGTCTTTTACAATTGCTCTATTGGTGTTTTGTTCTACAAAATAGAACTGGAAACGACTGAGGCCGACTCAGACAATGAGAGTATTGCTAGTGAAATATCCCTTGTGGGGAAGAGTGCAGATCAAAAATGGAAGGAAGTATCAAAAAGAGATTCAAATCTTAATGATGTTCGAGATCAGCTGGAAAAAAATGTGTTCTCTTTTCTTGTAAAAGAATGTGGTGGATGCACCAGTTTGAAAAGATTTAAAGAGATGTACAATTCTCTACCTGAGGACTTTGATGAGTGGTTATTGAAGAAAAAGAAAATACTGGCTGTGTATAAGAAAGAAGGAAAACCTACGTATATTGCACCTTTCTTAAGAGATGCAGAAACTTGTCTTCATGAATTAGGCCTTGGAAATAGAAAAAGATGTCAACGGAGAAATTGCAATTATTTTCATGTTTGCATGTGGAACCTCAATGGTAAGTGCAAACGTGGTGACAAATGTACGTATGGACATACATTCACCTCCGGTAACAACAAAGAAATTAAATGCAAACTGGGACAGAATCGATTTCGGGATAAAGAAATTCGCACAATATTAAAATGCAGATATCCTCAACTGTGCCCAGCATCATACTGTGAAGCGAACACTCCCGAGGAGTGTCCATTTCTTCATGTCTGTTACAACTATATTCGAGATAAATGTCAAAATTCATCTTGCAGCAAAGGTCATACTTTAGATGATCCTCACAACAAATGGGTTTTATCTGTTTATGGAATGTCACGATGGCCTAGACAACAACTTGCACGCTTAAAAGCTGTGGTTTCCATTCACCGTGGACCAAAGAGAAACACAAATGAAGAAGATACATCATTGGAAGTTGATAATCAGGAAAAAGCTTCAGATTCCCTCAGATCGTCAGAAAATTATTTAGCAGAAGCAGGTGATAATCCTATTGATGAGAGGGTGAAAATTTATGAAATAGAGAAAAATAAAGGAGAAAGCAAAGATGAAAGATCGGAGGAAGTATACAAGACCAAGCTTGAAAGACGAAATCGATGGGATAAGCCAGTTGAAGACACTGAATTCATTACTGCTGTTACAACTAAAAATAATTCAAAGAAAAAACGTAAAATATTTTTTGTTAGTGAAAACGAATATTTATCTTTGTAATTTTTGTTTAAAGGAAAGGGACATCTCTATTTTTTGCAGCCCCGTCGACGTCACAAAGTCGGGGAATGAAAGATATACCAGAAATTTGTTTGGCGTTGAACAAATCCAGTGGACCATATCCTGAAAAGTGTAGCAGGTATCATACGGAACTCCCCTATCAGTGGCAGATAAAGATATACGGAGAATGGGTCTGTTTTACAAGCAATGAAAACCAGAAAATAAAAAAGCAATATTGCCAACTATCTGATACAGTCGAAAGCGAGGTAAACTGACAAGTATATGCATCTATTTAAAGAATATCTACTACATCATCAGTTGTTTCATCTTTCAAATTGATTGTTAGATGTTTTGCATTGGAATCGATTTTACAACTTTAAAATGTCGATAGAGACAAAGCATGATGGTAGAGATTACAAGATTCGACTTAATTTTCCGGATAATTATGGACTTTTTATCGAAATTGACGGCGAGCCTTTTAGTGGTCCTGACCGCCACATCATCAGACGTCTTTCCACAAAGTCATTTGCTGATAGTTTGGAAATAGCTTCTTCCGGTTCTTTTCACACGCAGTGGAGGTGGTACTATAAAGACAAAGCGGATGTCTGGATTCCATATGAAGGGGTATTTGTTCATAATGCCAAATCAATCCAATAAGGACTAAACTTATTACATAAAAAGGTGAAGAGAACACGATACATGAATCAAAATACAATTAAGATGAAGGATTAACGACAACATGTCAAACGCTGCAATGTGTGATTTTTTCATTTGTTTCGTATACTTTTTCATTTGTATTATTTAAAATCATCGATCACTGTTCGTTATCTTCACCTTGTATTGTATACATGTATGTATAATTTTCATTTTTATCGTATGCAAAGATGAAGATAACAAACAGTGATCTATCTCATAATTCTTTATTTGTATTCAATTTTTTTTTTCATTTTAATTCTATGCATTTTGTTTGTGTTGTATACTTTTTCATCTCTATCGTATATTTTCCATTTATGTTGAACAGCTTTTCATTTTTATTGAATAATGTTTTTGTATATAGATTCAAATGAAAAACCATACAAATGATTAGGCAATCACGACGGAAAAGTTCAAATATTGCAAATTTTGACAACCCATAATTAGTCATGTCTGCCTTTGTCATTAATGAAATGTTTTTACAAAACCTAATTGCTACAAAAAATCAAAATTGACATACAGTCTTAAATACGCAATATTTTGTCCCATATGTCATTTTGCATGCTTTGGACAGGGAATGCTCACTCCTCCTAGGCACCTGATCCCACCTCTGGTGTGTCCAGGGGTCCGTGATTGCCTAACTATCTATTTTGTATTGCTTAGAGGAGTATGAGATTGATCAATGTTCGTTATCTTCGCCTTTCATCATTAGTATTGAGGATGTAATATACTAATATCTTTTTACCAAGTATGAGAACAATTCTTCAACAAATATTTTTTTTCATGCCACTGTTCTGCCGATTCTTAAAAGTTCAGTTAGCGAGATGTAGCATCAAAATTATAGAATTTTTGTAATTAAGTAGGGGTATAAGATATCATCAAAGTTGACTTAAAAAGAAGTGGGGTTCCTCATACATTACGTATTCTTTGACGATCAAGTCTTCCAACAGTCTACTGGAATATCCATGGGCACAAATTGTACTCCTTTGCTAGCTGACCTATCTTTATATTCTTTTGAGACAGAATTCATTAAAAAGATTCTATTTGAAAGGGAAAAAAACTGGCTGTGCCTTTATTTCAACATTTATATGTATCGACGATATTTTACCTATTGACAATGTTGATTTCCATTCCATACGTTGATTCAATGTATCTTAGCGATCTCGAAATAAAGAATATTACAGTTTTCCATATCTGCTTCACATTTGGATATTTCATTCAACATACAAGTTTCAACACTCGTTTGAAGTCAATATTTCGGAGAGTCATAAGGTCGTTATAATGATCTTATTTGCAAATAGAAAATGTCGTTATGCCGAATGCCGTCTAACGTGTTTCATACCATGTTTAGGTTGTTCTGTGGATACTAATGTTGACTACGGTTCACAGAAACAGGTGCTGACAAGCAAAGGTTATTTCAACAATAAGCTTCATACACCAGAAATAAAGAAAAGAGAGAATAAGGAAATGAAGAAATATAGACATTTGAGATAAGCCATCAATAAAATTCAAATGTGATGGCTGATCTCCATGATAGTGTTCTGTATGACTTGCTGTTCGATGATGTTTGTTAGTAACAGAAGAAATAAAAAAAAAAAGATATTTGAAACATGATACATATTAATATGTTAAACACATGTTACTTTGTAGGATGATTTTCAGTCCACTTTGGAGTTAAAATATCTGAAAGGACAGAAGGCGTATGTATTTACCAGACTGAATCATGAACTAAAGTATCGACTAAGTTTTTCTGAGATGCAGGAAACCAACTTAAATACACAAGCAGCTCAAGCCATCTGTAGACGTCCATTGTTTATTTCATTCCCCGATGTGCGTGCCAAGAATTAGTAAGTTTTCCTTTATTTCACATGTTAGCAATATCATATTATTTGCCTTCTTTAAACTAGGTGCTACCCGTGATTGTGGACCATTCATTTCTTGGCTAATTGTGAGAGTATTTATTTCTATTTTATCTGACGTGTTTGTCCAACTATCTATTTTGTATTGCTTATACAAGTTATGATATGCATCATTGTTCGTTATCTTTGCCTTCATGGTACATAAGAATACTTACTGCTACATTCAATCTGAATTTAGTACTACTAATTGCAGTTTGAAATCTGTGAGGGTTACCATTCTTCATCCAGTACCTCCTGGTTGGTGTCTATGGGATCTCGCTCATGATTTCGAACAAGTGGAACTGGAACAAATTACAGAAGAGTTTAAGAAGATTGAAAAAGATTTTTTCACATCGATGAACTACAAATTCTTCAGAATAGAGAACATATATCGTGTACAGAACAAAACTCTTTGGAATGAGTATGAAAAGTTAGTTTTCTCATTTCTGATTTTGTTCAAAAAGGTTGCGGTACATGTATGTCAGTGTTAGACCGTTCGCTTCGTAATCGGGAGTTCGAGTCTCGCTCGTACCATGGCCGTGTCAAACTTAAGACATTAAAATAGGTAATGATTGCTATTTCGCCAAACACTCGGCATTTAGAAGTGAGAATCATGGGTCTTTCGAAGATTACCTTACAAGCGGAGGTCCCTTGTCGCAGCAGGAGTTGGCACAATAAAGAACATAACACAAGGCTACGATATGTCTAAATTTGTGGTACTTCACCTACAGCTAGCTGGTGACGTCTGAATATGAATGAAAAATCATCTATCAATCAATGAATCATTTTATCCAGTGTGTGTATGTGCGCGCGTGTGTATTTACGTAAGTATGTGTGTTTAAAGCTTATATAAAGTACTGTTATATAAGTATACGTGAAACACGTTTCGGTGGGAATATAGTATTTTGCTAATTAATCGGTATGTTTGTGTACCTATTCTTTCCGATATTATCCAACACTACCTCACATAAGGAATCTGAATTCTTAAATGTAGATTTCCAAATTCCCAAATTGAATGAGTATTTTACGTTTTATGCTTGACGCGCAAAAGCACGAGAGGAGATAAAACCCGCGAGGTCCCTGTCACACAGTAAACGGTCTATTCACTGAGACACTATAATAAAATCAAATTCGCTGATAATCTAACAAAATAGAATTGCATTTCACTGGTTACCTGATTACATGGTCAAACTTGAACAGAATGAACCTGAAAAAAAAACAACAACAGAGAAACCAGGACTCTTGAAACAGCTTTTTCCTATCCTTATAAATCAGTAACATGTATTTGGGTTTTTAAAGAAAATATTCTAACATGTTGTATCCCATATATAGGAGAAAAGAATTCATGGAATTTGACATGAAGAAGATAGAATCGAGAATCGAAGGAAGACATTTGTTCCACGGGACAGGCTCCATGGATGAATGTTATGGAATATGTACCAGCAACTTCGATCTTCAATCAAGTGGTAAAAATGCTACTGCGTATGGAAAAGGGTTATAATTCAATGTGAGTGCCAAACACAGCCATAGTTACACGATGGGGCCACGCCGGGCTATGTTTCAGGCCAAAGTGTTGGTGGGTCGTTACGCGAAAGGTGAGGAAAGTGTGACCTCTCCTCCCACCATCCCAAATGAGGATCACAGGTGATATGACTCGTGTGTAGATAACGTACAGAATCCAAGCATATTTGTCGTGTTTGATAGAAATCAAAGTTACCCGGCATATTTGATTGTCTACAAAGAGAAATTGGGATCTTCGAAACCTTTCTCGGAAACCTCCTTTTGTACATTAACATAAATTTTACTTGTTTCATGTTTTAAGAAGATTTGGAAGCGTAATGATCAGAAGAATAACAATACTGGATATAGTGCAATAATTCATTGTTTTAAGTAATAGTACGCTAGCTTTACTTCATTATCTTGGCGCTCGTGAAAGTAAATCAAGATATGAAAGTCACGAATGTCTGAAATTAAAGTGTCGAATATCGTAAAAACCTTGACATTAGCACTTCTCATCACATTCTATGATATTCCCTTGTATTCCGTGTGTTACATATACCTGTGTTAAAGGCACTATCATGGATTGATATTTTGCATAAATCACACTTTTGTATACAAGTATTTTCTGTACAGCTTCACACAATTAATTCGAACCACAAGGCATTGATATGTGTATGGGATTATTTTATCAAAAAACTTTAAAACAACTGTACTCCCACACATCCCTTCCCCAAATACAGAGAGGAAAGAGAAATATATCTACAGTCCCGGAAACGTTCTTCTTTCCCACTTGAACGGTGAGGGAACAGTGAACGCACGGTGATCGAACGGTGAACGCAAAATGATCTATTGGCTCGTAATGTTTCGGATTTTCCCCTGGGATTTTACTTATTTCATAATCAAGTAATAAAATACATGTACATGTCTATTTCATCAATTAATAAAAAATGAATTAAACCGGAATCGTGATGCAGCATAATTAACAGTTCTGGAGATTTTTAATGTAATATATTTTTGTACAAGTACCGAGTACACATATATATATTTCATGAAATTATCGCAAATTGTACATTAATACACGCAACAGTCATACACAGACAAAAGTAAATTTCGGAAGTATATTGTGTATACCATTACATGCACAGATACATTTAATGCATGGGTATATTCTACATGCGTCGTAACATCCAGGATTTACAGGTGTTCATGTATGGCTTCAAACTTTACAAGCTCGATCGTTTGGGATACCTGTAATTAACAAACACCCCCGAAAGGAGTCAAGATAGATGCAGTAAACAAACAATACGGACAGTATACCCTGTGTCAACACCTCAACACTTCTAACAGTATTAAATATTCCTACTTACATTTTGTGTCGTTCATTTGTCGCAGCTACATCGACCCGAGGAAATAATCCTAGAATTTATGCAAGTACAAAACTTACTATTTTTATTATTAATGTGACCATAGATTGCATTTAGATCGAGTAATATTTGTATAATGTTTAAAGACTAATGCAGAAACGTACCAGATAAACTATTACATCTTTGCATTAAGGACAAATGTTACAAAAGTTTCAAATTTGGCAAGAGTAGTAAATATCAGTTTATTGACAATGTCTTTCATAAATATAGGGGAAAATAGCTATATCAATTTGACATTCTGACACGTACATACGGTACAATGTACATTATGTAGCATCGGTTGTTTGTTTTTATTTTTCAAAGTAGGGGGAGGGGTGACTTGTTTAATACTCGTGTCAAGCAATGCAAAATAATTATAATAATTTGTGCTTCTGCCCAAACTTGTAAATGCTAAATCGTCAACACAGGGGAAAAGGTTTTCATAGACGGTCTAGATTTTGGTTGTCAACATTAAATGAGCTATAATCTTAATTTTTAACATCAAAAATGAAAAACATTTCTTTCGAAAAACGTGAACCAGTCCCTTTAATCTTTATCTCAATCTTTATATCAAGCTTTATCTCAATCTTTATCGCAAAAATAATTGTTCATCGATCTTCACTCCGAAATTTCAGCCAAAAGTTTGACCAAGGTGTTCTATGATGTACATCTACCAAATGGCGATTTCATGTTTCAAAGCTGACACCACTCAGACACATTAAAGGAAGCGATTGCTTCAACGCGGACCAATCTACGACTTACGTAGGGAACTTTGACTTCATTTGCAAGCTGTCTCCGTCCTCCCCGCCTCCCGCGTGTGATAGCAGGAAGTTGTCCACTCTGACCGAGTCACACGACAACTAGATGTTTATAATATCCCTTAACTTTGATCATCTATATACATGTTCATGTTCCATACAGGAATCCATGTTCATCGAGTCCGAACTAGTTGTCTTATAGATCGTTCAAAGGATCCCTTTTCTTACACCTCACATTCAGCTAAAATGATCATAAACATGCATTGTTTATCAAATATCAATAGGGGTCTTGACCTCCTGTCCCCCCCCCCCCCACTCCCACGCACAGATATCAGGAGGAATCGTGACCCCCGTCCCCCCAGTACCACGCAGGGAACTTAAGGCCTTCAAAATCCAAGTTTTTAATGGGTCCAAAAAAAAATGTATCAACACGATGTGGTTATGTTGTTGTATATGTTCATGGCTCTCAACGTTTTTTATCTTTTAAAATTATTTCATGAATTATGAAATTTGTTGGTGTCATTTAATAACTGGGTAAACTTTATCACACATTGTTAGATTGATGCCTTAATGAACTGAAAAATTTCAATACTCGTAAAAAGTTCAATCACTGTACATAGCAACTAATATAATGCATGAGTATATGGGGAAAATTCGGACAGTCTATGAAAATCTGATATCATTATTTATTCTTCAGCGAAGTTGACAGATATATTAGGACCGCGATAATGATCACAGCACGTGCTGGCCGCTTAGCTTGACCCCTGTGGACAAAAGCCGTAACGTAGCTGACCCGATAGTATGGACAGCAGTCAAGGATGCCGTCAGTGCTGGCCGGTTATTGAACTAGCCATTGACAATTGGTCTTCGCTACGGAATAGGTCAAGAGAAGGTCATTCTTTATTAATGGGCAACTGACCAGACCATGGGGGCTGTTTTGTCTGACGAAAAGCGTACACACATAGGTTAATATAGGGTTACAGCGGTGGACACAGGAACAGGCATCCCAGATTGTTATGATTGACCATACTTTACGGGTTTCTTTTCACGACTTAACGTATCAATATAAATACTTCATAAAAACAAACTATTTAGAAAGGGTTGCTAAGAAAAGCTCATAGTTTCAAAACCTTGGGCCTTAGATGCTTCACTTTTCATTTGCAAGTGGGTACATGCTGTAAAGCTGAATCAAGGCAGGCATTATACACGTGTGATAATGCAGAGCTTTATACTTAATTTCAATCACATTCTTTTAAATGAACTCTTTGTTGAAAATCAGAACCTGTGTTATCTGGGTATATTTATTTCGGTAAAGAAACCCAGCGACCCCCATTTTTCGCTATTATTTATATACTATATCACTTGCAAAAAAAACAATGGGTGTTCAAAGATAAGAATAAATTTACACTCAAGAAAACAACAGATGTTAGAAATTTGATCTGTCGCCAGAATTTTCACGAAAAGTACACCTGTGTAACTTAGTTCATTTCACCTTAAAAGTACAACAGTGAAAGTGTTTTATCCATTTCCCAAAAAAGAGATGGTCAAACCCGATAAAATATGGAAAGAAATGAAATATTTCTTCGCGTGTTGTAAAACGGACGACCGAGGAATGGGGGGGAGACGCCACCGCCAACGACCACTCAAGAAATGACCCAATGGACGCCGTTATATCTATATCTGATGACTTTATCACCCACCAGTCGCAGCAAGAATTAATTTATATAAAGACTATCACGGTATCAAAATTGTTTTATTGCCACAATGAATATACACATGTAGGTCAAGCCGAGCTATGTAGACCTTTGTGTGTTTTTATACGGATTTGGCAGTGTTCGCCACTCCACCAGGCCACGGATCAATTTCTAAACATGTCCTCTGGTCAGTCGGCCAGTGAGATAATCGGAGAGAGGTCAGTGTCCATTTTCAGTAGGTCAGATATAGTTTGCCATGGCCTTGAGAGCTCAATCTACAGCTGCGCGGAATGACTGTGTCACGTTCCAAAGTCACCTAGGAACTGGCTGGTGCTGTTAACCACAAACTAAGATGATTTCATTGTCGAAAATTATTCATTATATCTGTAGCATTGTTTTTAAAAAAATCGGTCATTTCAAAGAGTAATTTATCGATTTCAGAAGATTAACAGCGTCCCGTTCTACGTTGTATTTGAGGCAGATTGAGGTGATATAACGATATCCCATTTCATTTTATAAATTAGGGAATGCCAAATGGTAATGCACGGAAATCAACCGTTAATTCATACAATGCGCATTGCTGTAAAACAAATTTCTCTATCGCATAATAAACCTCTGCACTCAGGTGCACCCCCTCTCTCTACTTTTATTTGAATGACTTTAGGGCTTTTTCCAATGATTTTCCCGATCGACATGATCACTATAAGCTCACCACATGTACTGCATTCTTTTCTGTGAAAAAAAAAAAAAAAGATCAAGAGCTATTTTTTGTTGTCTAAATATTTGCAGTAAAATAATGGCTGAGGGAGAGAAGGGCGGCAGGTTACATGCACTTGTCGGTGAACTGTCCGCCGTGACAGTATCGCTAAATAGGACAGAAAGGTATCTTCTCAAAAAGCACGACCTGTCCCAAGCAGAGAGTGTATGATTAATTAATCCCTGCGCGTCTCACTTTACCTACTTGTTGTCTACTTACAAATCTACTTCGACTATTGCGTACACACGCCTACCTAAAGTTACACTGAAAAAAACCCATATTACTTCATAAAAGTACTCAATACTTACGCAAATTACTGAAGTCGGATAGCGCTATGTCTGGCACCAGACGTGGAAGACTTTATTTCTCTCTTTTTCGGGTTAGAAAAGGTATTCCAGTACCCCCTTGCTTGTCGTACATGTAAGAGGCGATTAAATGGGGCGGTCCTTCCGACAAGACCGCAAAAACCGAGGCCCCGTGCACGAGAAAGAGCCCTCCCTGCTCAAAGGCCGTGAGCGCCGAACATAGGCCTAAAATTTACAGCCCTTCACCAGCAATAGTGACGATTCCATAAGAGTGTAGAATTGTCGAGCTAGGACGTAAAACGATATACAATCAATCAATCTTTTTATCATGTGATGTTTTTCGTGATAGTTTTCTTATTAGGGATATACAATGTAACCGATTGTTATCATTATACTGTTACATCATGTGTAATGTTTAACAAGTGATGGCATTTCTAATTAATTTTTTATCAGATACAAAGATGACGACAGATACCTGTATGAGTCTGTATATCGGGAGCAGCTATAGAAACTTACAGTATCGTGCTTATGTTTACATCAATACGGTTAAATTAATTTACAAAGCTGCTCTCGAGACCTAAGAGGTGCCAGGCTGCCAAAATTCCCAGAAAGAGTACAACTTGACTGCTGCCACCACGCACTTTTAGAAATGAACAGTGGGCGAAGTACTTGGTGCGGTGCTAAGAATAGATCAGCGTTTCGTAATTCTCGACAGTCGTGTGAAGAAATAACACCGTTATCCTGTTGACCTTGGAAGTCAGTCAGCCGTTTGCATCCCATTGACTTTTATTTCAGAACTCTTTCAATTTGTTTTATTTCAAAATATGTTTAGAGTACAAACCAACCTTCAAACTTCGTTCAAGAAAAACCAGCTCAGAATAAAGAGATGAATACTGGAACGCGGTGTTTAGAAATAAGAACAAATAAACTTGTTTGATAACAAAAAAAAATTACAATATACCTATATGTATTCAAACGGGACTCTCTCACACGGAAAGTCTTTATTTCACATGCTACAGCACGTTGACAGCTGATTTCCCCGTATATGAACATTTTTATAAAACAAACCACGGAAGACACGACAGAGGGCAGATCAACCCGTCCCGTGTACAGGTTAACCCGTCCCGTGTCCCGTGTACAGGTTAACCCGTCCCGTGTACAGGTTAACCCGTCCCGTGTTCTCCGTCACATCTCGGTGTGTATGACGTGATTTTCTGGGCCTTGATCCCGTTTACACTTTGATAATGATAAACCAAATCCGGGATCGACTTAGAGAACCATGTTAGACTTTGATTATTAAAACTGTTTGTGATCATAAAACCTCCGTCATACTATACACATCTGTAAATACACTCTGACGTAAATAGAGGAGATTTACATCCAGATTTCTGCCATTTCATGCATCGTAAACAACATACATGTTTAGATGACAAAAGCACAGTACTATGTCGTGCATTTAAATGCAAACATCACGGTATTCAATTTCACGGGTAGATCATCATTCAATTACCCCGTTATATATTAATAGTTCACAGAGAGAGAGAGAGAGAGAGAGAGAGAGAGAGAGAGAGAGGATTGTTTACTTACAATGTAATTCTGTAATAAATGAGAAAAAGTAACATTATATATATATATATATATATATATATATATATATATATATATATATATATATATATATCTGTGTGTGCGTGTAAATGCGCACCAGTATGACTAACGATCCATCGACATGAACAACCAGACAAATCTTAGCGACATCGTCCCTTCCTAGGACAAACGAAAAAGTTTTACTAATATGAACACACACATTGTTATACATATACTGTATTTCTGGACAGCTTAATTTGATGTACACTCTTTTTTTCTGTACTTGATCTTTTGATTGTCACTTTTTTTTCTTCCTTTCTAAAGCTTGTATGCCCGACAGGGCCCAGAATTGGATTTTTAAATAAATATAGATATGGTATAAAATGACGCTTTATATCCATAGTGAGGTGGACTGAGAACGATTGACATGATCATTATTTATGTACATCTACATTATATCTACACCAGTATGGACACAGTACATCACTCAATCAATAAGAAAGTGTTAATATTGTGTTTGTTTTAATGCAGTCCAGACATCGATCTTCTCATCTAAACAGTTCAGCGCTTTACATCACATGCCCGCCATTACATACGTTTGTAGCACACTATGTCAAGGAAAACACTCATGTTTACTCTACTGGCGGTTCAGGGACAGAAGGGGGAGCGCCTGTATGTACGTCAAGAGTCGAATGGCGATAAAAAAGAAAACAAATAAATTTTGCCAAATTCCACCTATCATGCACACGTCGAGTGAATACAAAAGGTGGCAGGGTGTGTGTTTACGTCGGCATTCCTGTCCGATAAAGGACAGCGTGACTCAAATTTCACTAGCCCCAACGCGCAAAAGGACGACCAGATAAGTACATATAAATAATATCACCTTGCTATATCAGGATATACCCTTTATTGACCTTTAACTTTAGACAATGTGATTTGTTTACTTTCACGTAACAATAAATCAAGATCTATGTATTGTTTAGTCTCAGAGTAAGTACCGAAAACCTCCACTTATTTACAAATTATAAATATGCATTTCTGTTGTAGTGACTACTATACATTTACAAAGTCTGCCAGAGTTCGCTATTATAACTATACATTTACAAAGTCTGCCAGAGTTCGCTATTATAACTATACATTTACAAAGTCTGCCAGAGTTCGCTATTATAACTATACATTTACAAAGTCTGCCAGAGTTCGCTATTATAACTATACATTTACAACTTTTGGGCCAGATTGACATGATTGAGAGGGAAGGTAAAGCGATCGATGGAAAATATTTCTCATCCTTACATTTACAGCATACGTATACTCTGATGTAAGTCCATGATGAAAGATGATCTAGAAATCACGTGGACACTTTGTTATGAAAACAGAGACTTTGGACCTTGAAAGTACTTAAATCGACCGGAGACTCATTCATACATTATTAAGTAAAGTCGGTTACCACCAGGTACAATCTCTTCGTATACGACCTCAGTAACTATAAACATGACCGAATTAGTCATACCCAAACATAATGAAAGCGACAAACGGTCAGTCACAACAACGGAACAATTGCTAGATAATCTACCTCGGGGAAAAGTACATACTCCATGGTCCAATAAGTAAGGCTGACTTATCATTTATATTGACCCATTCCTGTTCTAGAGGCACCACTATTAACCCACTCGTTCTGACGTCCTTATGCAAGTGCTCGTGTTGCTGTCACAGATCGTGACAAGAACATTAGTGGGTTGGGTCGAATATTTTCTTTCATATGTGGGAGTTTTTAAAAGTTCAATAACTAGAGTAAACAACTTGTCTATCAAAAGGGATCAAACAGCTGCAATTCTAACAATGTATAAGTATCATTTATAAAATGGAAGCGGACGGAATATAAACGGACTGTCTTCTTGTTCCGTTCGGTTTTCTTTAATGCATGATAAGAACGCTCCGTCAAATGCAAATGCATTGTATATTATACCACTTAAGCTTACGGCGTATGTTACTTTTAAAAGATTGAAAATACATGAGGGTATGAACTGCAGCGCTTCACGGCAGCCTACGTCATGAAGTGCGTAGCGCTATTTGAAAAGTTGACCGGCGTGAAGCGTTGCAGTTCATACCCTCAAGTACTTTCAAAAATGAAATTACATTCTACTTTCAATTCTATCGGAATTCCCAGCCAATAAAATGTGAGAGGAAATACGCGCATTGTTTACCACTGCAGCGCGTTCATGACCTTGTAATTCATAGAGAGCAAAAACAATGGAACTGTAAACAATTGTACAGGTACCCGCTACAGCCACAACTCTCGTCTTCGGTCTCTACGGTCCTTGTCGCGAGAGATGCCCCTGATCCTCGACATCTTGTGATTTTGATGTACCTATATACAAACAAGATACAGTGTTTAGTCCAGGTTACTGGCCTGTGTACTCGATGAACGCCCTTTTATCAATTAAGCAAACTAGGGGATTGGAACTGCTCGGCTGATAACAAGGCTTACACCGCAGTATACATATTGTCAACATGCAATATATATGTAAATATTGTTTGGTGCATCCCATGTGTTCTGAGAGCGTCTTTGTGATTGTTGTGAAATCTGTCTGTATGTCAGACAATAATAGAACTGGAAGACAATAACGGGCTACATTTATACAGATTTTGTATGATGTAGTTTTGGGGGAAAAAAGTCGGTTTGAAGGGCATGTTTTTGGAGGCTAAAATGAAATTGAAACCAGATGACGATTGGTTTACTTTTCAATGACCTATCTAAAGATAACGTGGGCGGTTCTGTCTACATGTCGAACGATTCCGCGTAATACGAAAAAAAGGTGCAGCCAGAAAATTTTCAAAGGGCAGGGGGAGGGGTGTGTGTGAAAAGTCTGTAACTTATCCGCCCCAAAAAAGGTGTCGGAGGTGTTGAAGGGGCCATAGCGGCAAAAAATATTCAACCAAAAGGGTAAGGGGAGGGATGGAAAAGGGAGGCAACTCAAAGTAAAAAAAAAAACGAAGGGCGGAAAAGGGAAGCAAATCAAAGTAAACAGTTAATTAAGACCCACAAGATGAAATAATCAGAAATATTTTTTACACGTGATGTAGAGGTTATCCATTATTTTCATCATTAAGTACAAGCTTTTCTACCTATACCTTAAGATAATACTCTACTTATGAAATACTCTACCTATAAATCATGAAGTACAAGCTTTTCTACCTATACCTTAAGAAAATACTCTACTTATGAAATACTCTACCTATAAATCATGAAGTACAAGCTTTTCTACCTATACCTTAAGAAAATACTCTACTTATGAAATACTCTACCTATAAATCATGAAGTACAAGCTTTTCTACCTATACCTTAAGAAAATACTCTACTTATGAAATACTCTACCTATAAATCCGAAAATTATGTAAATGTTTATAAACTTAAAAATTGTAATACTAAAGCGAACAATGATTGATTGATTACGGCTATTTTACAATATTTACGTTTGCTATATTTTTTTCATTGAACTACATTGCGGGCTTTGTGTAGTTTATTTCATGGTCAAAATGAGAGTAAAAACCATTATAAAATAACAAAAATCTCAAAAATTGAATTAGATCAACAGTCATTTTCAAGTGTTATCAGAGGGCAAATTATTCATAGCAAAAAAGTACAATATCCATCTTTATTTTCTGTGATTTATTTCAGTCTCAGCATTTTCATTATATTTTTCAATAAACGTCACACAGAGTAAAACCTAAGTACTCTCCTCGAGACTCCTCAGTCGACAGTGTGTGTGAGGGTTCCTTAAGCACCCTTTGATGCTCCTGAATTTATCAAGAAACAGCAGGGCATTTTACTGATTTCTTGGTTTACAATAACAAATATTTTCTTAGAAATCTGCATACAGAACGCCATTGTTCAGCTCCAATCTTCGCGCATGCGCGCGTGTTTGTGACATGCCGTATGTAGGACACAAAAATGCCACCATTAGGGATGTGAAAGGATGAACTTCCGTGTTTGCAGCATGGGCTGATGTCGTCGTCACCTGATGATCCGTCTCATCACTTGAAAATAGTGCGATAATTTACAAATTCCCAGTTCATAAGCTGGACTGTCGGAAGAATGTAGCAATCCGTAGGCGTGATTATATACAAGGATATACCACAAGTATAGGAACAAGATACACATTTATGTCGGTCACGTGGTTTGGGGTCTAGGCCTGCCAGCTTGATTTGTGGATTTTTTTTTTTTGGTTGATAAAAGGACAATTTGTTTAAAACAGCTACATGTATACCGCTATCTCTTTGTGACACCGCGACCCCCAAAATATTAGCTAATTCATGACAAACGTTCCTACCTCAAATTATTAATAAAATAAGATTTATTCGGTGAATTGACCGGAAAAAAAAAGATGTAAGTAAACCGATATATGTTAATTATCAAAATAGGCTATACACAGGCTTGGGACATCCTGTGTTAGTTTTGTTTTAATTATTCTGACGCAGATTAGAAAGTGAATATCCGGTCATGTAGACAGATACCCATGTTTTATAATTATCTCACGAAAGAAAGCCCGTAAATACAATAAGAAATTACAAGTGTCAATATGCACAAGTGTGAAAAACGTTGTAAATTTTACTGATTTAAAATCGGTTTAAATCAACCAATTCGTTCAATATGTTTCTTTTTCAGTTATATCTAATTAATACGCTGAATGTGTTTCTTTTATCTCTTATATCTAATTAATACGCTCTAATTAATACGCTGCTGATGCCACTATTGGGGTTATACTTACCGACATTATTAATCATCGAGGATAATCAATGCAAGAGATAACTAAGGGGGGGGGGGGGGGGGTAAATTGCATTGGGTAAAGGAGAGCAGAATTATATAATTTTGGGATATGCATAGAAAGATTGACCAAACAAAGATGGATTCTTTTATTATTTTGGTAGAGATAGGGGCACGTTAACGCTCTCTAATTGTAGGTGTGAAATGAGCATGCTAGAAGGTTTTGTGAATTTTTACATGAATGTTTTTAATTGCGCACCAAAAGTAGAGTGCTATAACTACATTTAATTTATGTAATATGCAATACTAAATTGCATACATATTCTAATATCACAGGTACATATCAAATACATGTATATACTTGTATTTACATATATGTAAATGAACTGTTAGTAATTAGTTTATTGCCATTATATATCTCATATTGTGTAACATGATTGTATGCCAACATGCTTGGTGAATCAATAAATAATTGAATTAAATTGAATTGAATTATGTGATTAATTTACCATACGGCTGGTTACTGCTACCAATAAAGGATATCATTTTTATATCATATGTACTTATACTACTTTTACTATTTTTACATGTAGAGTTGTTATGTACATGTATATATATAGACATCTATATATATATATATATATTTCCCTATGTGTATTTCTAACTATTTTGCATTAGGATACACGGTGGTACTTACATATAATGCAAATAAGTATTATCATGTTCAAATGTCTCATGTATGAACATTGCTCATACTTATAGTGCATATTTTACTCTTGTTTTGTTCTTTTCTTTTTATCGTCATTGCACATTGAAATGTTAACAATCATGTATGTTGTATGCTCGAGAGGGCCCTAATTTGGAAATAAATCACATTCTATTCTATTCTATTCTACCATGCAACCAATTTAGAAAATTTCCAGTCAGCTTTGTCGTATTGAAATTTGGTATGTACTATTTCTTTTAGAATTCGGAAAAAACAAAGCTAGAAACCACCGGAATATAAGAAATTACTGCTGACTCGACAAATACTACATAACGCATTTCGTGTCCATAATCGAAGGTATAACGCACGACCTTCACGAGCTGTCGCTTTCAATCGCCCAGAAACCGTGCGAAGTCTGCCCCATTACATTAGTAACACCACTTCACTGTGTTTCTGTGTCACTGGGTCAATATGTATTGTAAGGTTGTGGTGCGATTGGCAACTGGATATTTTTTGTGTTCGTTACACGCGCATTGGCCGACGTTCAAGATACTGTACTTAACAACATTATCATTAAAGATCACATATTTTGTTAAATTTAAGAGAGAAAAAAATTTAGCAAATGTTTTCGCACTTGGATCAAATTCTGCCGAAAACTCGAGTAATTTTACATTTAAATTATTATTTATAAGAAAAGCAGCAGTGCTGAGGGGGAAAATGTTTTGTTCAATAAAAGATTTATTTCCTCCTTCACAGGTCCGCGTTTCTATACTGGGCTGACGTTTTTCCTTTTGCAAAAAACATATTTCCATTTTCAGAAACACGCCTCACCATCGGGCAAACATCAAATACATAAAAAAAATAGCAGCTGTCACTCAGACTTCATTACTCGAGATATGAAATTAGCAGTACGGCCTTTACGTACTAATATTATACACCGTGAATAATTTATACCAAGGACACCTACTGTGGAGTAATACAGTGTAAAAAGTTAAAGAGATAAGGGGAGATTCTTTTCATATTGGGAAATGAGATTTTCTGTGTTTTGAGTAACTTTGGTTTGAATTTACTACTTGAAAGAAGCTACATGTAGGATTCTTTGGTACAAGACATAAAGAATTGATTGAAGAAGCAGTTCCACCGACATGGACTTTGTTTTAAAAGGGAAAAGTTCACACATTTCAATATTCAGATGCGGCCCGTGTTACATTAATAGATGTCATGTAATATTTATGTAAGGTCGAGTCAAAAACAGATCGTACAGGGAACTTCAGATGCGGAAAGGTATCACTTTAATAATTTACAAACTAACATAAGTACTTCTAAACGTGATTAATGACGCTTTCCTTATTAGAAAATAAAGCAATAAGGAAACGTCGAGATATTTTGGATCGACATCTGAGCCAGGAGATGATTTAAGAAAAGATTTGAATTTTATATTAACCTTTTATGTTGTAACGAATGTCTTGAATGCCCAACCACTTTAAATTTCGCGGAGGGGATATGCTAAAGTACACAGTTTAAATAAATTTCAATGTACCATCAGGCAAAAATACTTTTTAAAAAAAACCCGTTTCTTAAAAGCAGTTTACTGCACTAACATTATAACTATTCATTACATATCTGTTGTATGTTGATTGTTGTAAACATTGTAGCTACCCATTGCCTGAGTGTTGTATGTTGATTGTTTGTAAACATTGTAGCTACCCGTTGCCTGATTGTTGTATGTTGATTGTTGTAAACATTGTAGCTACCCATTGCCTGATTGTTGATTGTTTGTAAACATTGTAGCTACCCGTTGCCTGATTGTTGTATGTTGATTGTTGTAAACATTGTAGCTACCCATTGCCTGATTGTTGTATGTTGATTGTTGTAAACATTGTAGCTACCCATTGCCTGATTGTTGTATGTTGATTGTTGTAAACATTGTAGCTACCCGTTGCCTGATTGTTGTATGTTGATTGTTGTAAACATTGTAGCTACCCATTGCCTGAGTGTTGTATGTTGATTGTTTGTAAAGATTGTAGCTACCCATTGCCTGATTGTTGTATGTTGATTGTTGTAAACATTGTAGCTACCCGTTGCCTGATTGTTGTATGTTGATTGTTGTAAACATTGTAGCTACCCGTTGCCTGATTGTTGTATGTTGATTGTTTGTAAACATTGTAGCTACCCGCTGCCTGAGTGTTGTATGTTGATTGTTTGTAAACATTGTAGCTACCCATTGCCTGATTGTTGTATGTTGATTGTTGTAAACATTGTAGCTACCCGTTGCCTGATTGTTGTATGTTGATTGTTGTAAACATTGTAGCTACCCATTGCCTGAGTGTTGTATGTTGATTGTTTGTAAACATTGTAGCTACCCATTGCCTGATTGTTGTATGTTGATTGTTGTAAACATTGTAGCTACCCGTTGCCTGATTGTTGTATGTTGATTGTTGTAAACATTGTAGCTACCCGTTGCCTGATTGTTGTATGTTGATTGTTTGTAAACATTGTAGCTACCCGTTGCCTGAGTGTTGTATGTTGATTGTTTGTAAACATTGTAGCTACCCATTGCCTGATTGTTGTATGTTGATTGTTTGTAAACATTGTAGCTACCCATTGCCTGAGTGTTGTATGTTGATTGTTTGTAAACATTGTAGCTACCCATTGCCTGATTGTTGTATGTTGATTGTTGTAGACATTGTAGCTACCCGTTGCCTGAGTGTTGTATGTTGATTGTTTGTAAACATTGTAGCTACCCATTGCCTGATTGTTGTATGTTGATTGTTGTAGACATTGTAGCTACCCGTTGCCTGATTGTTGTATGTTGATTGTTGTAGACATTGTAGCTACCCGTTGCCTGATTGTTGTATGTTGATTGTTGTATTTTAAGTCTGTGTTTATACTTTCATGTTTTATGTGAGGCCCAAAGGAAATTGATCGATTGATTGTATATTGCTTAACTTCCCTCTCGAGAATTTTTCTTTCATATGGAGACGTCACCATTGCCGGTGAAGGGTTGTAAAATTTAAGCCTATGCTCGGCGCTTATGGCTTTTGAGCAGGGAAGATTCTTTATCGTGCCACACCTGCTGTTACACGGGACCTCGGTTTTTGCGGTCTCATCCGAAGGACCGCACCATTTAGTCGTCTCTTATGACAAGCAAGGAGTACTGAAGACCTATTCTAACCCAGATCTCTACGAGAATCAAAGGAAAATAAAAGTTTTAAGTAGTTTCAATAGAATAAATCTCACAAATAACTAAATCACTAATATTATTTGTATTATTTATTTGGAAAACTAAAAGTAAATGAATTAATTGTTATGGTAATAACACTAAAGTATTTGAAATTCTTTCCTTCAAAGCTCTCTCTCTCTCTCTCTCTCTCTCTCTCTCTCTCTCTCTCTCTCTCTCTCTCTCTCTCTCTCTCTCTCTCTCTCTCCGTGTGTGTGTGTAAGGAAAACGTGGGAAATAAAGGATTTTTTTCTCTCTAAATGTGATTTGCAACTCTGCCACCAATAACCGTGTCCATTATTCTGCAATAATACCGATTACGTCATCAAAAGATAACCAGAACAGTGATATATATCAAACTTCTAACCCCCCAAAAATATATGGGTTTAAAATGTAACACTTTTTGAGACCATTCAGGTTTCACGTCTTGGACCTGATTTGACGTTGTTCATTGTCATAGAACAGTTCACGTCTTGGACCTGATTAGACGTTGTGCATTGTCATAGAACAGTTGTTAATGTTATGGTTTCTCCGCGATTCTACATAACGTTTTTACACTTCGTGTTTTGCTATTACAAAAATAAACTGGATAACTTCATTATCATAAGAATCAACCAATATTTGTTACAAATTTATGAATAACTGAAAGATGTTTTTAACAATCAACAAAAATCAATCGCCTGCGTTTCGAGATTGATACAAGTTTAAACAAAGATGGAGATGCAGAGACAAGTTGACCCTATATTGTTGGAGAATCCGATAAACTTGCCACATTAATGTAACCCATCAACACATGAAATATCTCTCCAAATCGTAGACCCTACCGGTTTACCTTCTTGTCAGCAGAACACATATATTCCGTTTCGAAAGCTGTCATGACGTCACGAAGTGACCTAATTCGTAGATGTATAGGGAAAAGATTAGCTGTATATACACATCAGTTTTCAGATCTATATTAATTACACTTAAGAAATTAGCTACTTGTAAAATTGTATATCTGAAATAAAACAAACATTTTTTGCTTATGAATAGTCAATAGCTATTTAGTAAATGAGAGATAGATAGATAGAGAGAGAGAGAGAGAGAGAGAGAGAGAGAGAGAGAGAGAGAGAGAGAGAGAGAGAGAGAGAGAGTATCCTTTATTCAACTTCAGTGAAAGGCAAAGGTATTGAACAGTGATCAATCTCATAACTCCTACATGTACATGTGTATAAGCAATACAAAATAGAGTTGGACAAACACGGACCCCTGGATACATCGGAGAGGTGGGATCAGGTGCCTAGGAGGAGTAACCATCCCCTGTCAATCGGTCACACCCGCCGTGATCCCTATATCTTCATAAGGTAAACAGAATTATCCGTAGTCAAAATCAGTGTGCCAAGAACGGCCTAACAATCGGTATGAAACGCGTCAGACAGCATTTGACCCAGTGATAGGTTGTATTGGCAAACTATATCGTTATAACGACCATTGAAGTTGTGAAATGCTGACTTTAAACGAGACTGTTGAAACGTCAGTATAACAGAAAAATCGTGCTATTTTTACAGTAATACTTCACACTTAAAATAAACTCATAGCAATCAGGAGGTAATTAGCAGCATGGTTCAGGAAACATGTAGTTTAATTCCCAATTAATCTTAATCACTGTATTTTCCATTTAAGCCCAACGTGCAAAATAACACGCTTATACATGTCTAGATCGACTCGTCTTCTGTACACAATGTCTGTCTGACAAATTGTCTTCATAAAATGTTGCTCTGCATCTTTATTACTTTTTTATTACTCTGCATTGCGGCTACTTCTTAGGAACAAGAACACAACAGGCTAGCAATGGAGTAACCAGACTGTATGTTTATATATTCTCATTTAGACGAAGGTATGAATGTATGACATGTCCTAATGATTCCATACCCGGGGGCCCTCCAATCAGCTGCAGGTTCCGCGGGCGATACTTAGCACTTCCGGTGTAGGAGAGTAGGAACATTCACAGAGAGACGCTCTCTTGTAGGAGTACCCTGGAGACTATGATACAACTATCTCCGTGCCCCTTCAGGGAATCAGGACCTGTATTATTGGATTACGTGGCTCCGGGATAGGAAACAAGAGATAAAAATAGTTACTAGTACACCTGGTGACTTCATCAACACCCATCAATCACCGCCTTCCAGTTAAATGATTTGTCCACTTGGTGAATTTTTAAGATACTATCGTTCCTATAACAGTGTGTCATTTTGCTTGGTGGAGCATGCGAATTTCACTCAGTGATCGGTCGTATGGTTTCAATAAAAGTGAGTTTGGAACGAGTCTATTCCATTCTTACAATGTGATTGGTCACCGAGAACAAAGGTAAACCCGGCGTCATTGAAAAATATGAGAAACCTCGCCCAAAAAATCCAGCAGAGTGGCAGATTGTTATTGGAACGATATTATTCGTACCTCTTTATAAGTGGTTGTTTTGGAAATAAGAGTAGCAGCCTTGCATGAAATCGGTTAATAGGGAAAGCATAAATTAGGCATCTATCTAGTAAATGTAGGGTGGTGGTAATAAAATCTGATAGGTAGAAAAATTTATACCGAAAATAAACATCTCCGGGAAGTGAACGCATTCGCTCGAATGATTAACTATGGGTATTCATCCATGAGTGATGTACCATTTAATACGTTTCCTCTACACTAATGAAATTATACGATGTTCTGAATCAGTTTGTATATCAAACATATCAATATTCATAAAATTTATGCAATTCGTCGCAAGAATGAGTATATATTGATAAAATTCCTCAAATTTCTGTCGGTTTTGGGAATCTTCAAATTAGCAACCCGGTCGGTTACTATGCTTTCTAAACTTGAAATAGCATTCCACCAGCAACTCATTGAATGTACAAATGTAGAAGCACCGAATCGTATTCGAATGATTTTCATAAATTCGCAATTAACCGATTTTACGCGGGAAATAAAAACCAACATCAAAAGACATTTTCTGAGTTTAGTAACGTTCTTCACCTGAAGGTGCCGACTAAATAATTCACTTCTCCTATGTAGCTGAATGAGAAATCTGTTACAGCAAAGTAGAGTATTCATAGGTCACCGATTTTTCAATGGTAAAGGATGTTGTAAGTGAATGGCTCGCCTTCAGCAGCAGCCCATCTCCCACGGTTTCTGCTACTGATACTTTCTAATACAAAGAGAATTTAATGAAGTCGGTGACGGGTGTGATTGTGTAACTGCATAATAATTCACACGCAACAGCATTTCGTGACGTCATCCGAAATGCCTGTAGAACAATCTAGCTAAAACGGGTAATGAATCGGTAAATCGCTGTTCGAATTTTTTTGCAGTGCATGAATATTTTCTCGATTTTCATGTTCAAATTATCCCGAAATAACCTTGTAAAGTGCACAGATCACCGGAGCCATACTTGCACTGATCAGAAATGAATTAACCCATTTCTGGAGACCAGCTATTTGCAACGCGATCGATAACGATACAAGGACAGCGATTGGCTTTTTACAGTTCCATCGTAATCAATGACGAGAGGCAGATCCGCAGTGGATTAGCAGTGTTGCATAGTGCAATTTAGATCGCTTAAAGCTTACAGTGTACTTTGGCGATAGAAAAAAAAATCGATTGTGCAAAAAATACAACACGACATGGGTAAAAAAAAAATCAAATGACATAATGCTAGACTGAATCTTAATGAACACAAAAGCACTTTATCAATACATGGCTACACACGTCAATATTTCAGTCTTAGGTCCACCTTTCTTCAAAACTAAGAGTGCACTTTACATTTTGTTATTTTTGAATCGATGAATGTTTAAACCTTGAACAGTATTGATATGGTCACGTTCGTTTATCTGTTTCCTGTTACATTTATTTATATCATTACTCTCCAGTGCATAAAAAACAACTATACTGTAATTAGAGTCACATAATGGATAACACTAAATACCCCAGTCCATTCATCTTAGTCCACACAGATCCCAAGATAAAGCATTGCCATCGGAAACATTTGCAGTGTATTGTGTGGATAAAGTACGTTTGTAATTCATTCTACATCCATTTTTTGTCTGATTACGATATCTCAAAATATTTCAACCAAAAGAAAAAAGAAAAAAAAAAAGCGCTAAATGTGTCGTGCAAAACATTTTGTTTTCAAAGCAGATACCCAACTCTTTGGACCATCCTGTGAAAGAAATCCATTTCAAAGATTTTGAATTATGTTCGGTTTTCTTTTTAAAACAGATATTTAGCAACATTTATTTTTGATGAGATGGAATTTCAAGGCAACTACTCCGCAACCGCTCACCTACTGACCTCGATTTCCGGAGTGGAGGAACACCACAAACCCGAGTATGGCATTATCCATGTTCAATCACAAGGTTTGTGCAAACAGATCCAATATAGCGTGCCCTTGAACAGAAGCTGAAGTTTGCTTTGTCTCGCGTACCTCATTGCCTTGGCATATTTGTACTCATTAATGCGCGACCGAATTTTACACCAGAAGATAAAATGAGTGATTGGCATTCCATACAAATCGTCTAAAATTCTGTGAAAAAGATGACCGAATTGTTTATCTAATATCGTCTAATTCTTGTCCTCTTGAACTACAATTTGGTTGGCCCATAAAGTAGTTTGGAATGCTTATAATTTTATCGCTGGAAATGGTTTCTTTTAAAATAGAAGTGTTCACTGTTGCATCCCGCAGAGAAAATAGCGAATAACGAATCAGTAAAGTATATAAAATTAACGAGAAATAACTAGACCGAATAATACCAAAATACAAATATATTCTCATTAAATATATACTCAGAACTGGGTGAATCTGCGAGTAGATTAAGTATAGTTTGTAAAAGCAAGAATAACGCAATAACTTACACACACACACACACAGAGAGAGAGAGAGAGAGAGAGAGAGAGAGAGAGAGAGAGAGAAGAAAAAATGATTGTAGGAGATAAATTCATGGCACAAGTCTTCCACGGATGACTAACATTAACCGAAATATTTCGGTTATGAAACATTACACGTGATTATTCAAGTAACCCACATAGTATTCTCCAACATCAAAAACTAACTGGAGGAATATAGAAATCTTTACTGTAATAGAATGTAATTTTGTACATCTTTACTGTAAGTTAGTGGCTTAAGAGGCTGGATTTCTCAATCCCGGCGGAGTCGCCAAACCTACCATCGTTCCAATAACAGCGCGTCACTTCGCCTGATCGAGCTGGCAAAATTCACTCACTGATTGTCCGCTTGATTTTGATAGAAGTGAGTTTGGATTAGATGACTACACTGTGCCATTCGTTCAATGCGATTGGTCACTGTGAACAAAAGTAAAACCCATTTCAACGAAGTCTACAAACATTTGCACGCTTGGCCAAGTGGAGTGACAAAAGCTGTTATTGGAACGTTAGTAGGATACGTGAAGTAAAGTCGGGGGTCTTTTGTGAATGCCCTTAAAACGGATGTTCCCTACCACGGTTGTCGTTGGCGTGAACTCGCTTGCTACGACCATAAGGACCTTACATAGGACAAAATTTGTGGCACTTCACCTAGAACTGGCGTCGTCTCCACACGAGTAAATATTGAATACCAACGGAAATCTCACGGAATACAAACGTGGTTAGGAGTTGTTTTGGATTTTATTTTTTTTGGAATTTTTTCGCCCTTTGGTTATTTTTTGTTTTCATCTTGTTTGTATGTTGGGGAATTTATATGCATATTGTTATTGTTATATGCATATTGTTATGCAAGACATTTTCCAAATGCCTATATCACATGAAAGCATATTTTGTAAACAACACTCATTTATTCTTGGAAAAGCGTTCTTAACATGAAATCCGTCATTTTATCTACATACCTACGGAGTCTGGGCATGTTTAACGGAATTCTATTTACCTCGATAGTAAACATGAAGATAGCAGTATTTACTCATTTACACGTAAACAGGGCGCATATCAAGTAGGGAACTTTTTAAAATTTGCACTAAAATGGCGCTAACGAAGGGTGCTTTCTTTATACTTGTATTGGCAAGATTTGCATGTGTACTGTAACCTTGAAAACTACTTTCTGAGGCCTTGACCTTTAGTTCAGGAGCTGGTGCACTGCACAATGATTATAAACAGAACATTTGGTGCCAGGCTCATTGAAAAAGCTTTTCAAGTCGAGAATTCTTGTTAAACCTTTCAAATCATATTGCAAAATTCTCTCAGGACGATTTTATTAAATAATTTATCCAAAGCTTTTAAACTAAATTTAATAACTGACATCACAGACAGCCTGTGTCGAATTTGGTAAGACACCGCACAAAGCGCAAACTATTTTTTGCTGTCCGATAAAAACTGCCGAGTAATAATATCGATCTCGATCAACCGTCCCACATTTTTCTTCATTCATAACCACAACAAATGGGCTTATCTGCCTCCTACCCGCTTTACAAGCACGGCTAGGACAACTGATCCGACCCCTGGCACAGCGCCAGATCTACACACTATGCAGCGAAAAGTATGTCAGGGTTAAGTCTCTCTTAATTTAGCAACACCCTACTGACACAATAGTGTAATGTCAATTTTTGTGATATTCATATGTGCCCTTACTTCAAGCTAAACCTACTTTAAACAATATACGTTTAAAACGCATACGATACTTTTTGTTCTTCACACATCGGACGAAAAATATTTGGCGTGACATACCATCATAGGATTGCACTAGCAAATATTCAAGCCATCTCATATCACGCCTGTATCCAAAGTCTTTGTCGACGATGACAACCATATTTAGTGTCTTGGTTTCGGTGGAAGTTTTTTTTGGCTTTCCATAACCGATCGGGACACTTCACGTCATGTTTCACACCGTTGACTTTCTCCCTGCGCTGAATGACAGCGTATTAATTTATAGGCCTGTGTGACCGCTTGCACTGGTCAAATTCTGTTTTATGTTGCAGACGAAGGTCACCAGGGCAAATCAAGGACACGCAGGTCACGTTTAGGGAGTGTTCACCAAAGTAACGCTTCTAACGGTTAAGGTATTCCGTATGAATATCTCATGTCTTATGTGCGAAACTCCAGCATCAGAGGGGGAAATGCCCTCCGCCTGGCACGAGTCCACCCTGTCGGTATTGCTAATTACTATTGATGTCTTGATAATAAGACAACCCAACAAAGTCTGTACGTTAGGAGGCATGGCCGTGCTCATATCTGATATTTCCACGTTTTCATGACCACAAGAACACCTTTTCTGCAAAACTTCCCCTCTGATTAATTTTTTTTTATAAAACTTGTAAAGGACGAAACTCTGTTATATTGGTTAGATCACCTCAGAGCATAGACATCAGAAAAAATTAATTTTCTATGACTATAATATTGGAGTGGTGTTTTAAAAATGGAGACAGCAATTTTTTATTTGCTATATTTGAATAAGTTTAGCGATATTTTTGAAAATTTATCAAAGTAAATACTTCAGAAACGTGATTTACTGTAGGAAGAACGTTTGACACGCTCAAGGTATTCAATGTATAACGAAAGGATAATGAACAATTTTGAATGATTTAAATCAAAATAAATATCTATTGTTAAATAATGATGATGGTGAAGTAAATCAACTTCACATGACTGGTAAATGATTAGAAGGTGACCTTTTATGCACTTGAAACTTTAAAAAAAAAAAAAAATCATCCCATGGGGATTCAGGATAGAATAGGTCCTCAATAACCCTTGTTTGTCGTAAGAGACGACTAAATGGTGCGGTCCTTCGGATGAGACCGCAAAAAAACACACCAAAACAACAAAAACAAAAACAAAAAAACCCCGAGGTACCGTGTCGCAGCAGGTGTGGCACGATACAGATCTAGCTGCAGACTTGTAGCTCTGTGAGAAAATACTGGGACAGATCAGGGAGCTACAGATCCACCCCTTATAAAAGCCTTCGATTTACGGCGCACAAAAAATGAGCACGGTTGAGGCATCATATTGTTGCATTCTTGTATTGCCATTTCATGAATTTAATAGGAAAAAATAACTAACATATTTTCCCACTATACATGTGTCGAAACATACCTTTGAAATATTCATCAAAGCCCAATACGATCCGAAAACTCCCATGCAGTTTCAAATGATTTCGTTTTTTGACGTAGCCATGTTACATGTAGGTAGCCAGTCAATTCGAACCATGTTCTGGTGCATCAAAATTGGTACCGTATAAGTTTTACATTATGACCCCTGGGTCGAGGCCTCTGCTGGTGGACTGTTAGTCCCCGAGGGTCTCTACAGCCCAGTAGCTAAGTACTTCGTTACTAGCTTGAAAATACGGATGTATATTTAATTGCTGTTATAAAATTTAGAAATTCATTTCAAAATTAAGGATTATCTCCCTCATGCATAGCTCTTATCCTTGGACGAATTTGGCTCCACTTGTTTGGCACGCTGTTTTTGACTATGTTTAGATCTAAAACTTCATAGTTATTTTCGGATTTCAAACATTTCGGTTGAGCATCACTGAAGAGACATTATTTGTCGAAATGCGCATCTGGTGCATCAAAATTGGTACCGTATAAGTTTTACATATCGCCGTTGGTATCTGTTCATAATAGTCGTTACAACTTATGTATTCGGTCTTCATTTATCATAAACACGAATACTTAATAAAATTAAAAGATATAGTTTATCTAAAGGTAGAATAAGCCCTTGGTTAATTAAAATGTTACATAAGCCGAGTTTGGTCCCTTACGATCGTGTGACAGGGATGGGGACCGCGCCAGACTAAGGAAAGCCGCGTAACCGTGAGTTTACCTATTTGATTGATTATTATTTAACTGAACTGGGATGATATATTATCTAAAATATTTAACTAAAATATTTGTGGGGACATTAGTTCCCTTCTAGACGTCATTGTGTAAGTATGGGAATGAACCGGGATTCGAATTACCTGGCTATCTAACATGGCTACATCAACGAACGAAATCATAAAAAGCTGAGAGTTTTCGGGTTGAATGGGGTTTTAATGAATATTTCAAGGTATGTTTGGACACAACTATAGTAGGAAATATGTTAGGAATTTTTTTTAATATGAAATTTATGAGACAGCAATGCAAGAATATAGTGATATAAGGCCTCAACCGTGTGCATCTTTTTGTGCGCCGTAAACCGAAGGTTTTTGTAAGGGGTATATCAGTAGCTCTCTGATCTGTCCCAATATTTTTCAGAGAGCTACAGTTCTGCAGCTAGATACAGATCCCTCCCTGGACATAAGCGCCGAGCAATGGCCAAAATGTTGCATCCCTTCATCGGTAACGTTGACGTCTCCATATGAGTGAAACATTCTCGAGAGACGTTAATCAATAGTCAACCAATCAATTGAAGAGTTATCTGCCCTTCATAAAATAAGAAAAATATCCAATGTTCTAAACATTTGTGCGGTAAATGATTAATTTGATTTTATATTTCATAACGAGAAGGTGTATGTATTAAATATTAAGTTCAGCATTATAAATTCTTAATAAAACATCAATAAATCAATATTGGATTACCTATTGTTCCTGAGGTTGAAAAATCAATGTTTTAGCATTTTGACTATTTTTAAAAAAAATCATTTTAAAGTCATTTTATGACATCATTTACAAGAAAACAAAACAACACACATCAAGGAAAGTTATACATGATTTAATTCATCCCATTATGTGTAAAATATAAAGAAAACGACCAATGTCTTAGTTTGCTAAATAAAATTATATAGCTGGAAAAATTGGTTGCCATGGTAATATGAAAAATCTCATAATATGAATAGTCAAATTTTAATAATTTATCAATATAATATCCTTAATCTATCAAATTTGGCGTAAACAATGATAAATATCATGAATTCTCATGTTATGAGATATTTCAGTTGCCATAGCAACCATATTTCAGTATTTCATAAGGTTTTAATAATTAAACTAGTATGCTAATTTGTATCAGAAAGCATTACAGGTCTGCTTATTACCATGTGATAGTGTAAACTCATTGTCATATTATATTTGAACATATAAATTGATGTAAAAATCTGCTTAAATTAGCAATATAAATTATCAATTCTTTTGTTACAATAGCAACCATTATAAGATACATGTATATGGTTCCTTTAAGTTTTGAAGAAAAGTGCTGACTATAAAACTGATTTGTGTCAGGAAGCAGAAACATATGTGCTTATTATTAAGTGAAAGTGTTCTGTCATAATCTTAAAAAATGTTATAAAATACAAATTTCATAATTTCCATGGATTAGTCATAAGTTGGATTAGTTGGTGTAACAAACATTTAAAAAAAAAATTCAAGTCAAAAGGCATTGGTAGAAGATTATTACATTTAAAATGAAAATCAATTTTTTAATGTGTTTGAATTACTTTGTATTGAATATAATTTTTACTTTTCACAAGATAAAATTACATATTTATCTCAAGGTATGTCCTGTAAAAGCATTATATGACTCTGTTTAATCATTTGAATTTAATTATTACAAAGGGGAAAATATGAAGAAAAATGTGTTAGTATGGAAACGATAGGGCCAGCAACTATAATCATTGAAAACAATTTGATGTACATGTACTTCAGTAGATTTATTCTATAATATCATAACGTTATCTTCATAGGCTGGTTAAAATATACTAATTAAGAAGGAATTCAATTTGTAGTTTAATTAGTTGCTATAGAAACCTACTTCCATGGAAACATTATGTTGGCGATTTAGATTTCTTTTCATTTACATTTTAAACTACAAGTATTTTACCTACTTATACTCAGTTGAGTCAGTTTTGACCAGAGATAGCTAGTCCAAAAGAAAATGTTGGTAATCTGAATGTTTTGTCTCCATGGAAACATTAAATAGGAACTGTAGCAGCTACATGTAACTGTAGTATATCAATGATTGGGTATGCATTCTTTTCCCAACATTTTCTTGACACTGATTTTATCAGCTACCAACATACATATGTACGAAATGTTTCTAATTTGTTTTGTGTGTCAACTAAAGCTGCAAGGTACCAGAAAGATGATGTTACTTAGGTCATAATCTACTTACACCAGTACACCACCCTTTTATTTCATTTCTTTATTTCTCGATTAATCCAACTTTAGTGGGGGAAAAACAACCCAACTGAATATAGATGGCCTTTTGGCTTGTGTCAGTACTTTCTCCATAAATATACAAGTGCACTTTTCTAATTACTTTGTTGCAAATAATTTCATTCATTTCCATGAATACCAGATTCTGTGATGATGGCATTAAAAAAGATTTGCAATGCAAAATGAATGTCCATTAAAATTCCCAAACATCCATTGTTTATCCATTGTTTATAACAACACAATTTACAGGGGTGGGGGATTGCTGTTGTTAAAACAGGTTTTGATTTTGTATCAAAATTATAATATGGGTTTATGTGTCATACATGTAGATGAATGACTTATAAGATGCATGCATTACAAAAAATACTGCCCAAATTCCAATTCGGGGTGGGGGTGGGGTATTCTTTTGTTTTTAGAAGCAAATTTTGTGTCCATCTTGGTTATAGTAAGAATATGAATTTAAAGTTGTCCTGTTTCTGTCAGACTTATCCTGATTGTTTTCTATTAGATTAAAATTGTACATTTTAAATTGCAGTCTGTGTAGCTCTCAGTCAGTCTAAAAAATAAATTAAACAATCTTCAATCATATGTTCAAGCTTTATCTAAAATGAGTTTGTAAACTATGACTAACACACTATATTTGTTTTTGCATATATATCAGTATTTTTCTGTAAACTATGGACATATACAGTTGCATTGTTCAGCTGAGTACAGTTCCTTCCATGAAAGGGGATGAGAAATTCAAAAACAGGTCATCAAATATTCTCCAACAGTTTTAGCCTCTGTGATTTTCTCAGTGGACACATTCCAGCTGAACAATCTTTAAACAAGTTCCAGTCATGTTGGATCCACTTAAATCTTAATGACCTACAACTGTGTGGTCATAACGATGATGCTGAGTCTTGTACGTTCCTCACAGGAAATATTTCTGTCTTAATTTCATTTAGAACATCCAATCTTGAATCTGCCCCCCTGACTGTCAGCGCTACAAATGTATATTAATAATAATAAATAGTTCTTGCTGATTAATAAGTTTAAATAACATCAGAACTTCAAAATGAAATTAAATTGACAGATTTATTTTTATTATTTAATGAGATTGATCACTGTTCGTTATCTTCACCTTGCATTTATGAATATTTACAAACGTTAAAGTTAATGTGATAAATCTTATTCACAAACACCTACCGGCACAGGCATTTCTGAATGTCGGTCAATCCGGCCCTAAGGTCAATCCGGCCCCAGTCGATCCGGCCCCCAAGTCATTCCGGCCACAATTACCGTAGTCAGTCCGTCCCCATATACTTTTTATAGATATTTTCTGTTTATAATTTATGTAATGGGGTGGGAAGAACATTTATGTTTTATAAATGATGATACATTGTTTAATATGATAAATAAAAAATGTATTAATTCATCAAATTTCAATTAAAGCAATGCAAGTTAAATTAATTCAAAATAAAAGATCAAATAGAATAACATAGACAATTAATTCATTATCAAAATTTTATTTGTGTGACATTTGCTATTTATTTATTTTCTCATACTTTTGATACTCAAAATTTACATGATGTAATATTTTAAAACAAATGAAATGTGTAGATATGAGGATTATATGAAAACTTTTCGCAACACCTACTCCTGCCGACGAATGATTATGATATTTGCTTAGGGACATTATTATAGTGAACATTTAAGTGATAAAGTAGTTGATTGTTTCCTTTATTGCATGTCACTTTGTTTTGTAGAGTTGAATGAAATTATATGCACGAATCTTGCTTTAATATAGTGTTATGAACCTTTAAAATCTTCTGTTTTTAATAAATCTATATTTATAAGATTGCTGGTTTTATTCAATTATATAACACAACAGAATGGTGCATGTATTTACATTCGATTTGAGTACAACTCTGCGAAAGCTCTAAGCATACTCGAAAAATCTTGAGTATGTACTCCATTTAAAGTAGTGATTGCATGATATCACGTGGTTTAATTCATGTATTATCTAAAAAGAGACTATTTTCGTTTCCGATTCCGGAATACGTCAAACGCTAAGCATCAGTGATAATGAGAGACAATGGAAACAAAGACTTGTCAGATATAACCAGACACAGGATAAAGAGAAAATATGTTTAGAAATATACAAGTAAAATAAAATACAAATGAAAAATCCCTTGTGTTTTGATTATTGAATTAGGCCTATCTTACAAATAATAGTCGTAGTTTACGTTTCCATGATTCATATAGGCCTACTCCCCCTGCTCCCCGGTTAATTTTCAGTCTTACAAAACGTAAATTTAGTTCACAAACCACTAGGCCTATAACAATTATGATATATAATGCTATAAATTTCATAACATGAATATGGTGTTTGTGCACATAAATCTAAAATCCAAGGGAAACTGTTAAGCCAAGGAATCACGTACTGGTTATGTAAACGCGTCATTTTGAGCAAAAAATATCGATAATAATAATCATATAAAGGACACCACAGAGTCGTCCACTTCTGCTTCATACTTAGATATTTTATTGAAAGTAGACATTAACGGCAAACTGACAACTCAACTGTATGACAAACGGGATGATTTCAGCTTCTCCATCGTCAACTTCCCACATTTATGTAGCAATATTCCATTATCACCTGCATATGGTGTTTATATATCTCAACTGATTCGATATGCAAGAGCTTGTTCTGGGTATAGTCAGTTTGTAAATCGAGGTAAGCTACTGACAAACAAGTTGATGGTACAGCGATTTCAACAGTCTCGATTGAAGTCAGCATTTCGCAAATTCTATGGTCGTTATAACGATCTAGTTCGTCAATACAACCTCGCATTGGGTCAAATGCTGTCTGACGTGTTTCATACCGATTGTTAAGCCGTTCTTGGCACACTGATTTGACTGCGGATAACTCCGTTTACCTGATCAAGATATGGGGCTCACGGCGGGTGTGACCGGTCAACAGGGGATGCTTACTCCTCCTAGGCACCTGATCCCACCTCTGGTGTGTCCAGGGGTCCGTGCTTGCCCAACTATCTATTTTGTATTGCTTTTAGGAGTTATGAGATTGATAACTGTCCGTTATCTTCATCTTGCATACGTCCTAGGTACACTATACATAGATTTAAAAGACTTTATTTTGCTACAAATATTTCCATCCTCCACTTTGAGATCGTCAGCTAAGACGCTCCGAGTCGGGGAATCGAGGAAATCTACTATGTAACGTGGATGTTAAAAGAAATCAAAAAGTGTGAATTTCGAAAACAGCACTTGCTGTTAATATGATTTTCTCAATTAGTTAAGTTATTTCTTATAATTTAAAAAATAATGAAAGTTTTGTTTTTGATAATCGTTTGGTTTGAAAAGAGAAAAACAAAACGTCGTAGGTAATACGACGTCACAATGCACAGCCTACATCGGCTGTGTTATATTTCCCGCGTTTTTAACATAAGCTTACAGAGCATGAATATACAAGTAATTTCAAATAGAAAATAAAAACATCTCTAAAGCAACAGTACTATCATTCTATATAGAATAAATTGAATAATAAACATCAAACCATTTTTATAGTTTTAATATGAGTTGAAATAAATGCATGTAAGATACATATCTATTGTAATTATCACCTGCAGCATTTATGTAAGGAGGGGGGAAGGGGTAACTATAGTGATCATAGCGCCATGGTAAACCTGAAAACCATAATGATACTTTCAGGAAAAAAGCCTCCTAACATATGTTAAAACTTATTTAAAAATGATATATAATGTGTATTAATATGTCAATTTATTTTCATATGAAGTAGAAGCAGGGCTGCTTATGAGCAATTTCGCAATTTTTAGAAGGCAATTATTCACCAAAGCAGACATAATTTCACCCCCTGAGGAATAAATGACCAATTTTTTTTATATTTTTAAATACGACTAGGGGATGGATTAGTTTTGCGGCCGGAACGACCTGTTACCGGCATTTCTCATGTACAAGATTTTGCTTGAAGTTTATATTCACCGACTAATTGCATATGGACTTGGATAGATCTATATATTTGTTTATTGTCTAGTTATTTTACAAACTGAGGCAAAATGAATGATAGTAAAGTGCTTACGGATCTGAATTGCTATGACAACAGCATTGGACATATTTATGCCACCTGTGCGTTTCTTTTTCGGCTAATCTTCTCAGAAGTTTTTGCATACAAGTTCTCCCTGTTGTAATCACGATCGCAGCGTAAATCCACTGATACATCATCATTGAAAGCTACCCATCGAGAGAGCATAACGGTCTCCGACAAACACTTAAGTATCAAATATAAAATTCTAGTTGATTTAAAGACTTAAACCAGCTCAAAATATCCAAATCACCACTCACGAATTTCTACTTTCACTTCAGAAAAGGGACGTAACTTGTCTTGATCATGAATATACTTGGAATACGCATTGCAGTTAAGAGTCGAGGTGATCTAGATTTCGGAAAAACTCGCATATTTTCGCAATAGCGCAAATTTTAAAATCAATTTATTTGATATGTTATTGAAGTAGATACGATACACATTTATCATTGTAAGAAGAATCCACCAGTGGTTGTGTTTCCGCACAAAATTGAAACAATTTTTTCTCATTTTCAATGTTATTTTTGGGTATTTGAGGGCATATATTTCATGTTATGGCGTTGCAGCAAATCAATGTTATTTTTAAAAATTACACACAACATAGCTTAATTAAATAGCAATGGAAATTAAATGAAAAATGAATATACACATTTTTATAAAAGAAAATTCAATATTTACTGAGGCTCACATCTTTGCACAAAATCGGATGTCATGTTGCCATGGAAACACGAGTCAAAGCCCATTTTTAAAGGTGTCATGATTAAAGGACTGAAGTATGTATACTTTGTGTAAAATTTCGTCAAAATCCGTGTCGGTCGTTTTCCACATGTTTTGATGCTTACAGAGAATGGCTCGCAATTCACTTACAAGGGGGTTATGCATACATACGCCCATTTATCATATTTTAGAATAAATCAAAAACTTTTGCAATATAATTAAAATCAGACTTCTTAGATCCGCGCCGTATACTCTGCGTAAGTAGATCTGACATAACCCGATTAGGGGGTCATGTTCAGATGAACTTTATGTCTGCCAATCAGCGCGTCGGCTTTGAAATCGTCGGTGTTCACATTTCAAGGAAAATGGTTGCAATTGTTTGGTTTGAAAGAAAACATATCTCAGCTAGATGCGACGTCACAATACACCGTTTACGTCAACTGGCGTTATATTCCTCGCGTTATTAAAGTAAAACTATTCAAATCGTACCCATCCCAATTCATACATAAATCGTAACTCACAATTCATTTAATTTGGGTGTATTTCATATCGTACGTTTTGTTGTTTGTATGAACGGAGTAGATTAGGCATTATTGCGAAAGTTTAGAATTCGCTATGCGAGAATATACAATTTTACAGTGTGGAATAAACTTCGTTGGAGAGAGATTACAGCAATTTGTTTACGAATTTCCAGAAACCGCCTAAATAGCCATCATTGTCTGTATGGCACAATCTGACTGGCTGATAGTTCTCATGAATATTCCAAGCGAAAGGTCATGCAGACATGACCCCTATAAGGTTATGTCAGATCCTATTATAGCGATTGTGAGCGTATCCTAGGATCTGATTTTAATACTTTTGTTGATTTTAGATATTCTTACGACACGAAAATACATTTTTAGGTGAAATAGGAATGAATTGTAGGTAAATAGAATGATCCAATTTTCACTTCAGTTATGAGTGACATTGTCGAGTATTGTCCTACAAACCTGACAGAAGTCATCGCGGCATCAGCGAGACTAAACTGCGGTGAAGACAGGTTTGGAAATGATCAGTATTTATGTCTTCCTAACGTCAGAAAGACTGGGCTTGTGGAATATTGTCATAAAGGAGTCATTCCATTGATACCAAGTGGTGAGCTATTAAATGCTATCTTTTAAACTATTGTCTTTATAGAGTACACCTATTGCAATTGTTCACCCTCAATCTCCGTACGTTGTGCGTTAACAATTGAAATATTTAAACTTTGTGATAACTACCATTCCAATCATATTCAAACTTGGGTACCAAACATGTTTGGGACAAGAGGGACATAAAATGTTCAGGACTCCCGAAACATGAAATAAATGCGGGGCGGTCTGTAAATATAAATTCCGTGATCCACGGAGTAGAGGTTCTAACTCCAGGACGGCGCTTTAGGTCAATTTTTTTCGGATTCGTAATTTTAAAGACAAGAGGCCCATAGGCGACATCGCTCACCTGAGTCACCTTGGCCCATATTTAAAGATTTCCCCATTACATTCGCAAGTAAAACTTTGATCCCTATTGTGGCCCAAACCTACCACCAGAGGCCATGATTTTTACAAACTTGAAATTGCACTATGTCAGGAAGATTTCATGTAAATGTAAACTTCTTTGGCCCAATGGTTTTTGAGAAGATTTTCTCTATATATTTGTATTTAAAACGTTGATTCGTTATTGTGGGCACCATCCTACCCCCGAGGATCATGGTTTTAACAAACTTGAATCTGCATTATGTCAGGAAGTTTTCATGTAAACTTTTCTGACCCAGTGGTTCTGGAGACGACTTTTAAACATGTTCTCTATATATTTGTACGTAAAACTTTGATCACCTATTGCAGCCCCATCCTACTCCCGGGGGTCATTATTTTAACACACTTAAATTTGCACTATTTTAGGAAGCTTTCATGTAAATTGTACTTTCCAAACCCAGTGGTTCTTGAGAAGATTTTCAAAAATTGTACATATATATTCGCATATAAAACTTTACTCTCCTATTGTGGCCCCATCCTACCCCCAGCGGCCATGATTTTTACAAACTTGAATCTACACTATGTCAGGAAGCTTTCGTGTAAATGTGCATTATTCTAGTTCCGTGGTTCTTGGGAAGAAGATTGTAAAAGAGTTTCCCTATGTATTTGTATGCCAAACTTTGCTCCCCTATTGTGGTCCCATCCTATCCCCGACAGTTCATGATTTTAACAAACATGAATCTGCACTATGTCAGGAAGCTTTTTATGTATATTTGTACTTTCCTAGCCCGGTGGTTCTTGACAAAATGATTTTCAAAGATTTTCCCTGTATCTTCGCATGCAAAACTTTGATCCCAAATTATGGCTCCATTCTACCCCCGGGGGCCATGATTTAGACAAACTTAAATCTGCATTATATCAGGAAGTTTTCATGTAAATTTGTACTTTCCTAGCCCAGTAGTTCTTGAGAAGAATATTTTGAAAGATTTTCCATATATATTTGTACGTAAAACTTTGACCCCCTTTTGTGGTCCCATTTTACCCCCGGGGGTCATGATTTTAATAAACGTAGATCTGAACTATGTCAGAAAGCTTTCATGTAGATTTCAGTCCTTCTGGTTCAGTGGTTCTTGAGAAGAAGATTTTTTAAATAGCCCACCCTATATTTGCATTTTTGTGATTATCTCCCCGTTGAAGGGAGATGACCCTTAATTTGATCAAACTTGAAAGTACTTGACCCAAGGATGCTTTTGGCCATGTTTGGTTGATATTGGCCCAACGGTTCTGGGGAAGAAGTCGAAAATATGAAAAGGTTACAGACGGACAGACGACGGACAACAAGCGATCAGAAAAACTCACTTGAGCTTTCAGCTCAGGTGAACTAAAAACTGATGACCATTTTTCGTTATCTTTATTCATTTCATAAAAGGTTATTGTGTGGATACAACGGGAGGCCAGTTATATTCCAGAAAATGTGAACAATTCCTCTATGGTTGTCCAAGTCAGCATTTCCAAACCAATAAGATATACAGACGTAAGAATCTGTTTTTATTATACACTTCAGTTGAATAACAAAATCATAATTGAACAGAACCCATTTCAAAATACTTGTATCCTGTTCTGTATATCTAGATCCCGCCTGTCTGAATATAAACACAGAGAACCGGTGTTATATTGCTGATCCGTCATGTCCCAACACGTAAGTCAACAGCTAATAGTAAAATATTCTCTTTATGTTGGTAATACATGTAAACTTGATACATCAGGTCTATCGTTATAGGACATCAACATTCACTACGGAAGACATGATGGAAACATCATCCACCTACTCGAACTTCTCTAACACAACTGTGAATACTCTCTACACCACGACCACATCCTTAGAAGATGTACCTGATGTAGGGGCCGTTGTGGGAGGGGTGTTAGCTGCAGTGTTTGTTATCACAGTCCTGCTGATTTTAGTGCGTGTTGTTTTGAGAAGGAGGAAACAACGGAAAAACCAACTTAGAGATGGTAAAAAAAAACCTCTGGAATAGTATATCTCAATTTCTAATAATTAATGGTGTATCTATTGTTACTGCTACTGCTACTACTACTATTTTTATTAGTTTTATCATTATCATTATTATATTTAGTACTGTGAGAATTACCATTGGTACTACTACTACTACTACTACTACTACTACTAGGGGCCTCCGTGGCCGAGGTGTTAGAGCATTGCGCTCAAAATCACACAGCCTCTCACCTCTGTCGGCGCGGCTTCCAATCGCGCCGATAAGTGAGAAACTTTCCCAGTTTACTTTCGGAAGGTCGGTGGTCTCTTCCCAGGTACATTGTAACTGGGTTCTCTCTTCCACCAATAAAAACTGGGCGCCACCATATAACTGAAAAATTGTTGAGTGTGGAAGAAAACATTGAAACAAAAAAAAACTACTACTACTACTACATGTAACTACTACTACTGCATGTACTACTTCCATTTTTATTCACTTTATTATTATCATTATTATTTCTACTACTACGAGAATTACCATTGCTACTATTACTACTACCACTACTATCAATGATAGCGAGTATGGTGTGTAACTCTGGAATGAGTTATGAATGTATTTTCCTGAAATACCTACATGTAATTGAGTTAATGGTAATATGCAATATTAAGTTACACCTATTAGAACATTTTAAAACAATATGTCGGTTTTTTTTAAAATTTAAACATTATTTATTGAGAAACTCAACAGGATTGGGCAACATGCATAGCCTATGTAGGCCTTCTACCAAATACAAAGGTCAAGTACAAAGGTATGACATAAAGGTATAAAAAGGATCTTTTTGAAGATTTAACAACATTGTAATGAGGTTTACATGAAAATAGTTAATGAGAGTTTTGTTGAATTTTTTTTTTATGAATTTATTTTTTTATAGATCAACATGTTTTACACACACACATACTTACATAACCCTCCACCTACAGTCACACACATACATATATACATACAATATAGATCAATACTAACCCTCCACCTAAAGTCACACACATACATATATACATATAATATAGATCAACACTAACCCTCCACCTACAGTCACACACATACATATATACATATAATATAGATCAACACTAACCCTCCACCTACAGTCACACACATACATATATACATACAATATAGATCAACACTAACCCTCCACCTACAGTCACACACATACATATATACATACAATATAGATCAACACTAACCCTCCACCTACAGTCACACACATACATATATACATACAATATAGATCAACACTAACCCTCCACCTACAGTCACACACATACATATATACATACAATATAGATCAACACTAACCCTCCACCTACAGTCACACACATACATATATACATACAATATAGATCAACACTAACCCTCCACCTACAGTCACACACATACATATATACATACAATATAGATCAACACTAACCCTCCACCTACAGTCACACACATACATATATACATACAATATAGATCAACACTAACCCTCCACCTACAGTCACACACATACATATATACATACAATATAGATCAACACTAACCCTCCACCTACAGTCACACACATACATATATACATACAAAATAGATCAACACTAACCCTCCACCTACAGTCACACACATACATATATACATACAATATAGATCAACACTAACCCTCCACCTACAGTCACACACATACATATATACATACAATATAGATCAACACTAACCCTCCACCTACAGTCACACACATACATATATACATACAATATAGATCAACACTAACCCTCCACCTACAGTCACACACATACATATATACATACAATATAGATCAACACTAACCCTCCACCTACAGTCACACACATACATATATACATACAATATAGATCAACACTAACCCTCCACCTACAGTCACACACATACATATATACATACAATATAGATCAACACTAACCCTCCACCTACAGTCACACACATACATATATACATACAATATAGATCAACACTAACCCTCCACCTACAGTCACACACATACATATATACATACAATATAGATCAACACTAACCCTCCACCTACAGTCACACACATACATATATACATACAATATAGATCAACACTAACCCTCCACCTACAGTCACACACATACATATATACATACAATATAGATCAACACTAACCCTCCACCTACAGTCACACACATACATATATACATACAATATAGATCAACACTAACCCTCCACCTACAGTCACACACATACATATATACATACAATATAGATCAACACTAACCCTCCACCTACAGTCACACACATACATATATACATACAATATAGATCAACACTAACCCTCCACCTACAGTCACACACATACATATATACATACAATATAGATCAACACTAACCCTCCACCTACAGTCACACACATACATATATACATACAATATAGATCAACACTAACCCTCCACCTACAGTCACACACATACATATATACATACAATATAGATCAACACTAACCCTCCACCTACAGTCACACACATACATATATACATACAATATAGATCAACACTAACCCTCCACCTACAGTCACACACATACATATATACATACAATATAGATCAACACTAACCCTCCACCTACAGTCACACACATACATATATACATACAATATAGATCAACACTAACCCTCCACCTACAGTCACACACATACATATATACATACAATATAGATCAACACTAACCCTCCACCTACAGTCACACACATACATATATACATACAATATAGATCAACACTAACCCTCCACCTACAGTCACACACATACATATATACATACAATATAGATCAACACTAACCCTCCACCTACAGTCACACACATACATATATACATACAATATAGATCAACACTAACCCTCCACCTACAGTCACACACATACATATATACATACAATATAGATCAACACTAACCCTCCACCTACAGTCACACACATACATATATACATACAATATAGATCAACACTAACCCTCCACCTACAGTCACACACATACATATATACATATAATATAGATCAACACTAACCCTCCACCTACAGTCACACACATACATATATACATACAATATAGATCAACACTAACCCTCCACCTACAGTCACACACATACATATATACATATAATATAGATCAACACTAACCCTCCACCTACAGTCACACACATACATATATACATATAATATAGATCAACACTAACCCTCCACCTACAGTCACACACATACATATATACATATAATATAGATCAACACTAACCCTCCACCTACAGTCACACACATACATATATACATATAATATAGATCAACACTAACCCTCCACCTACAGTCACACACATACATATATACATATAATATAGATCAACACTAACCCTCCACCTACAGTCACACACATACATATATACATATAATATAGATCAACACTAACCCTCCACCTACAGTCACACACATACATATATACATATAATATAGATCAACACTAACCCTCCACCTACAGTCACACACATACATATATACATATAATATAGATCAACACTAACCCTCCACCTACAGTCACACACATACATATATACATATAATATAGATCAACACTAACCCTCCACCTACAGTCACACACATACATATATACATATAATATAGATCAACACTAACCCTCCACCTACAGTCACACACATACATATATACATATAATATAGATCAACACTAACCCTCCACCTACAGTCACACACATACATATATACATATAATATAGATCAACACTAACCCTCCACCTACAGTCACACACATACATATATACATACAATATAGATCAACACTAACCCTCCACCTACAGTCACACACATACATATATACATACAATATAGATCAACACTAACCCTCCACCTACAGTCACACACATACATATATACATACAATATAGATCAACACTAACCCTCCACCTACAGTCACACACATACATATATACATACAATATAGATCAACACTAACCCTCCACCTACAGTCACACACATACATATATACATACAATATAGATCAACACTAACCCTCCACCTACAGTCACACACATACATATATACATACAATATAGATCAACACTAACCCTCCACCTACAGTCACACACATACATATATACATACAATATAGATCAACACTAACCCTCCACCTACAGTCACACACATACATATATACATACAATATAGATCAACACTAACCCTCCACCTACAGTCACACACATACATATATACATACAATATAGATCAACACTAACCCTCCACCTACAGTCACACACATACATATATACATACAATATAGATCAACACTAACCCTCCACCTACAGTCACACACATACATATATACATACAATATAGATCAACACTAACCCTCCACCTACAGTCACACACATACATATATACATACAATATAGATCAACACTAACCCTCCACCTACAGTCACACACATACATATATACATACAATATAGATCAACACTAACCCTCCACCTACAGTCACACACATACATATATACATACAATATAGATCAACACTAACCCTCCACCTACAGTCACACACATACATATATACATACAATATAGATCAACACTAACCCTCCACCTACAGTCACACACATACATATATACATACAATATAGATCAACACTAACCCTCCACCTACAGTCACACACATACATATATACATACAATATAGATCAACACTAACCCTCCACCTACAGTCACACACATACATATATACATACAATATAGATCAACACTAACCCTCCACCTACAGTCACACACATACATATATACATACAATATAGATCAACACTAACCCTCCACCTACAGTCACACACATACATATATACATACAATATAGATCAACACTAACCCTCCACCTACAGTCACACACATACATATATACATACAATATAGATCAACACTAACCCTCCACCTACAGTCACACACATACATATATACATACAATATAGATCAACACTAACCCTCCACCTACAGTCACACACATACATATATACATACAATATAGATCAACACTAACCCTCCACCTACAGTCACACACATAGATATATACATACAATATAGATCAACACTAACCCTCCACCTACAGTCACACACATACATATATACATACAATATAGATCAACACTAACCCTCCACCTACAGTCACACACATACATATATACATACAATATAGATCAACACTAACCCTCCACCTACAGTCACACACATACATATATACATACAATATAGATCAACACTAACCCTCCACCTACAGTCACACACATACATATATACATATAATATAGATCAACATTAACCCTCCACCTACAGTCACACACATACATATATACATATAATATAGATCAACATTAACCCTCCACCTACAGTCACACACATACATATATACATATAATATAGATCAACACTAACCCTCCACCTACAGTCACACACATACATATATACATATAATATAGATCAACACTAACCCTCCACCTACAGTCACACACATACATATATACATATAATATAGATCAACACTAACCCTCCACCTACAGTCACACACATACATATATACATATAATATAGATCAACACTAACCCTCCACCTACAGTCACACACATACATATATACATATAATATAGATCAACACTAACCCTCCACCTACAGTCACACACATACATATATACATATAATATAGATCAACACTAACCCTCCACCTACAGTCACACACATACATATATACATATAATATAGATCAACACTAACCCTCCACCTACAGTCACACACATACATATACATATAATATAGATCAACACTAACCCTCCACCTACAGTCACACACATACATATATACATATAATATAGATCAACACTAACCCTCCACCTACAGTCACACACATACATATATACATATAATATAGATCAACACTAACCCTCCACCTACAGTCACACACATACATATATACATATAATATAGATCAACACTAACCCTCCACCTACAGTCACACACATACATATATACATATAATATAGATCAACACTAACCCTCCACCTACAGTCACACACATACATATATACATATAATATAGATCAATACTAACCCTCCACCTACAGTCACACACATAGATATATACATACAATATAGATCAACACTAACCCTCCACCTACAGTCACACACATACATATATACATATAATATAGATCAATACTAACCCTCCACCTACAGTCACACACATACATATATACATACAATATAGATCAACACTAACCCTCCACCTACAGTCACACACATACATATATACATACAATATAGATCAACACTAACCCTCCACCTACAGTCACACATATACATATATACATATAATATAGATCAACACTAACCCTCCACCTACAGTCACACACATACATATATACATATAATATAGATCAACACTAACCCTCCACCTACAGTCACACACATACATATATACATATAATATAGATCAACACTAACCCTCCACCTACAGTCACACACATACATATATACATATAATATAGATCAACACTAACCCTCCACCTACAGTCACACACATACATATATACATATAATATAGATCAACACTAACCCTCCACCTACAGTCACACACATACATATATACATATAATATAGATCAACACTAACCCTCCACCTACAGTCACACACATACATATATACATATAATATAGATCAACACTAACCCTCCACCTACAGTCACACACATACATATATACATATAATATAGATCAACACTAACCCTCCACCTACAGTCACACACATAGATATATACATAGAATATAGATCAACACTAACCCTCCACCTACAGTCACACACATACATATATACATATAATATAGATCAACACTAACCCTCCACCTACAGTCACACACATACATATATACATATAATATAGATCAACACTAACCCTCCACCTACAGTCACACACATACATATATACATACAATATAGATCAACACTAACCCTCCACCTACAGTCACACACATACATATATACATACAATATAGATCAACACTAACCCTCCACCTACAGTCACACACATACATATATACATACAATATAGATCAACACTAACCCTCCACCTACAGTCACACACATACATATATACATATAATATAGATCAACACTAACCCTCCACCTACAGTCACACACATACATATATACATATAATATAGATCAACACTAACCCTCCACCTACAGTCACACACATACATATATACATACAATATAGATCAACACTAACCCTCCACCTACAGTCACACACATACATATATACATATAATATAGATCAACACTAACCCTCCACCTACAGTCACACACATACATATATACATATAATATAGATCAATACTAACCCTCCACCTACAGTCACACACATACATATATACATATAATATAGATCAACACTAACCCTCCACCTACAGTCACACACATACATATATACATACAATATAGATCAACACTAACCCTCCACCTACAGTCACACACATACATATATACATACAATATAGATCAACACTAACCCTCCACCTACAGTCACACACATACATATATACATACAATATAGATCAACACTAACCCTCCACCTACAGTCACACACATACATATATACATACAATATAGATCAACACTAACCCTCCACCTACAGTCACACACATACATATATACATACAATATAGATCAACACTAACCCTCCACCTACAGTCACACACATACATATATACATATAATATAGATCAACACTAACCCTCCACCTACAGTCACACACATACATATATACATATAATATAGATCAACATTAACCCTCCACCTACAGTCACACACATACATATATACATATAATATAGATCAATACTAACCCTCCACCTACAGTCACACACATACATATATACATATAATATAGATCAACACTAACCCTCCACCTACAGTCACACACATACATATATACATATAATATAGATCAACACTAACCCTCCACCTACAGTCACACACATACATATATACATATAATATAGATCAACACTAACCCTCCACCTACAGTCACACACATACATATATACATATAATATAGATCAACACTAACCCTCCACCTACAGTCACACACATACATATACATATAATATAGATCAACACTAACCCTCCACCTACAGTCACACACATACATATATACATATAATATAGATCAACACTAACCCTCCACCTACAGTCACACACATACATATATACATATAATATAGATCAACACTAACCCTCCACCTACAGTCACACACATACATATATACATATAATATAGATCAACACTAACCCTCCACCTACAGTCACACACATACATATATACATATAATATAGATCAATACTAACCCTCCACCTACAGTCACACACATAGATATATACATACAATATAGATCAACACTAACCCTCCACCTACAGTCACACACATACATATATACATATAATATAGATCAATACTAACCCTCCACCTACAGTCACACACATACATATATACATACAATATAGATCAACACTAACCCTCCACCTACAGTCACACACATACATATATACATACAATATAGATCAACACTAACCCTCCACCTACAGTCACACATATACATATATACATACAATATAGATCAACACT